>NC_090739.1:137828475-137874495 GCF_036898095.1 Palaemon carinicauda
ATATATATATATATATATATATATATGTGTGTGTGTGTGTGTATACATATATATGATTTCTCTTCATGTTTAAAATCCCTTTCTTAAATGTATCATCCCCTACTTTTATTAATCTTACACCAATCTTATTCTTATATCTAATAAACTCATTCGAAATAAATCTTGAATTCGCAAACAGATACATATATATATATATATATATATATATATATATATATATATATATATATATATACATATATATATATATATATATATATATATATACATATATATATATGTATGTGTATCGTATATCTATATAAATATACATACATGTGTGGGTGGAAATATCACCCAAAATGGCATTTAATATCGAATTCTACCCTTGGGAATATATGCCCACTGGAAATTAATTTAGCCTCAGCCGAAACCATGTCAGAAGGGACTCTTGCCAATTGACCTCTCAAGAGTGTTAGTGATATATATATATATATATATATATATATATATATATATATATATATATATGTGTGTGTGTGTGTGTGTGTGTGTGTGTGTGTGTGTATGTCAAAGAAATCACAGGGATACATAACGATTAATTGCCAATTCTCGTGTAATAAATAACACACACACACACACACACACACACACACACACACATATATATATATATATATATATATATATATATATATATATATATATATATATATATATATATATATACACACACACACACACACACACATATATATATATATATATATATATATATATATATATATATATATATATATATGTATATAAACGTTTGTTTCTTACGTCTGATGAAGACATCTTTTTCAAGATTACTGAACTGATACATAAAATCGCAACATCATTTCTTTTAGTTTTGCCTTGATTCGAGGAATAAAAAAAAAATCTAACAGAGGAAAGGAGTGGCTGGAAGTTTAATATACAAACATTGAAAATATGTTTTAAAAGGTGTCAGCTTCCCTTGGATTTTACGGGGTAAAATGTAGCCGAATACGTCCAGCACTGATTGTTGAGTAACATTTTCAAAACTATTTTTCGAAGGGAATCTTTTCGAAAGCAACCACCGAAACGCCGTAAACAGCTACGGATGAGAGCCCTCATAGATATCACGGAAAATACCGGTGAAAAACTAACATGAAAAGATTTGGTGAGTGGACTTCTTAGAGAAAGCATTCTGGTGGGATGAAAAAAAATCATTGTTAAAATCAATTCTTCGAAAGAAATTTAATGTTAAGAACACCGAAAAGGATCCTTTATAATATACAACATTAGTTGACGTAAATAAAATTTTATGTACGTTAAAAATTTGTATTAAAAAAAAACGGTAAATGGATAGCAACATTTATTCCAGGAGTTTTACCGTTTGAAAAACGGATATATTGACGTAAAGGAGTGATATTACGGTCATCAACCCGTAAAAGATAATAATAAAGTATGGTAAAATTACAGTCGCCCGTATTTTACTGAAATAAGACTAAGAACAGTATATTTTTAGGGAGAATTTCCGATTAAAATTACGGTTTTTGTAACAGTGTAATAACGTGTATATTTATGTAAATATGTATAAACTATACACAAAACAGCAGTCATGCATATAAAAATGTAGACCTACTTAAATTTAACATTCTGAAAATATTTCCTTCAAATATGAATTACCTGAATACGTATATACATTCATTGTATAAGCACGAGCACACATTTAGCTACAATAAATAGAAATATTTCATCAAAACAAATCGTCAATGCTCCCGTTAAAAACTACTATTGTTCTCATAGATTTCTCTATTGAAATAAAACAATATATTCAACAATGCCCTAAAGACAACAGTTACTGAGCGACTGGATAATGAATATAAAATCATATTAACAATGAACTAATTGCAACGGTTGTTATGATATAAGTACCTCTAGTTACTGAGAGACTGAATAATGAATACAATTTCCTTGGTTAAAATCACTACATATTAAACAGATGATTCTAGTGGAAAAAAATGGGTGACATTCAACTTGCCCTGTGGTCAAATCTAAAGAAAAAAAAAAGGGGGGGGGGTGGGGGGTGGGGGGGGGGCAATCTTTGGGAACACTTAAGGATACGAATCTATTCATGAAGTTAGTGAAAGGTTTTATTTGGGTGGATTAGTACCGCCGTTCAATTTCAAGACATAACCTCCAGTAAAAAAAAAAAAAAAAAAAAAAAAAAAAAAAAAAAAGTACCGCACGTGTTTCATACGCGCTCATAAACTGTTCCTAATGTTATTGTTTTTTTCATCTCGCTCTCTCCCACACTGATAGTAGCAAACTATGTTTAAGGTTGCCATCGCATGTTTCATATTGTTTAAATTTTTGTGTCATTCTTGCCGTCAGCATTTTGTATATAAGCTCGTTATCTTGTCGAATAAACTTTCATTCGCCTCGCCTCTCTGTTAGTACCTAAATAACAGCCCCCTGACGAGAGAGAGAGAGAGAGTATTCCTAGCTCGACTATTAGGGGCTGCAACAAAGGAAAAATCAAGAGTCTCCATCACTAGCAGGATCAACATGTACATAGAAGTCTGCAAAGAACGCCTCCGGATTTTACGTCATCAGCGGAGGAGATAAAATCCAGAAGTTATATTCAGTAACCATGAGTCCAGCGAAAGAATTTGGCTGGAAAATACTTTAAAACGTAAAAATACGCAGCATACGATATTCAAAACATGATGGGGGGAAAATAGGGCTGCCCAAAAATTTGAACCAACCTACATATCCTCATTGCAACGTCCGTCAAACGAGCAGAAAAAAAAAATTGAAGTAAAAAATATAATCTATCCCTCAAATCAGTCCAAATAAAATCCAAAATACATAAAAAATATAAGTCCACGTTACCTTGAATGGTAAGGACATCAAATAAGTTTCTATATTTCGTTTATAGAAGAGTTGAATAAACGAACGAAAGTAATAAAACTGTAGGGATTGCAAAATAACCTCTCCAGAGCAAAGATGGGAAAAGGATTACATACAAATATCTCAAATAAATAATTAACACTCAACAAAACAAGACACAAACCACAAGTTGAGATACTACCGGTAGAGAGTTGTTGGGTCTTTTTGACTGGTAAGATAGTACTTCATTGAATGCCTCTTTGGTTACGGCTCATTTTCCCATTTGCTTACACATCCACATAAGTCTAGCAAATTCTTTACAAGGTTTTTCACTCAAGGGAATAATTATTGCACTGTAATTGTTCAATGGCTACTTTCCACTTTTTATATATATATATATATATATATATATATATATATATATATATGGGTATAAGAGATCCTTTAGCAATGGAAAGCACATCTTTTATGAAAACGACACTCCAAAACCAAACCATAGACTCTGATATAGGCATGGCCCTTGTACCATGGTTTTCCCACGGTCTTGTGTTAGAGTTCTCTTGCTTGAGGATACACCCAGCCCTTTATTTCCTTTCCTCACTTGGCTATCTTACGTGTTGGAATCCTTGGGCTTATAGCATGCAGCTTTTCGAGCGATGTTTCCAGCTTAGCTAGTAATAATAATAACAAAACAGGATGATCAACCAGTCAATAAAAACACACAAATAAAGAATAAAGAAGAATTGAAATAACTCAAAGTAACCAAACAACCAAAAAAGGAAATTCTAACGAGAAGCATGACATTCAGCAGACATCTGTTGAATTTCAGCATCCTTAAAGTAGCAGACGGCAGGCGATCAACAAGTGGCAGGGCAGCAGTTGCCAGATATCGCCATTATCAACAATTGCAACAGGTGGATGGCACTGCACAGCGGAGACTCCCTTTCATGTTAGGGATAAAATAAAATAAAAAATGTCAAGGACAGCAAGCCACCTTTAATGAGTGATAAATTGTATGCATTTACATATACCTGGATCTTTAATTGTACATGAATAACAATAATGATGCTTTTTTTCGCCATTCATTTTAGTAATGGATATGGATATCTAGTAGTATCCAATAAGGATATCTCGTAATATCCAATAAGGATATCTCGTACTATTCAATAAGAATATCTCGTAGTATTCAATAAAATATCTCGTAATATCCAATAAGAATATCTCGTAGTATCCAATAAGGATATCTCGTAATATCCATTAAGGATATCTCGTAATATCCAATAAGGATATCTCGTTGTATCCAATAGGGATATCTCGTAATATCCAATAAGGATATCTCGTAGTATCCAATAAGGATATCTCGTAATATCCAATAAGGATACCTCTAGCATCCAAAAAGGATATCTCTAGCATCAAATAAGGATATCTCGTAGTATCCAATAACGGTAACAAAACAAGGCGAATCCTAATTACCCCAAAACAGCTTTAAAAGAAAGTTTGAAAGAGAAGGTAAAAAAAGGGAGCAAAATTACATTGTGACATCAAAATACGTACCAATACCCCCCCCCCCTCTCTCTCTCTCTCTCTCTCTCTCTCTCTCTCTCTCTCTCTCTCTCTCTCTCTCTCTCAGATCCAATTTTCATCGACCACTCCATTTCCCCCTATTGTTCAATAACAGGTCTTCTTGCACCGGAGACATATTTCAAGACAAGCTGCATCCTCTCCCTCGCTAATTATGCACCGTCATCATCATAGACCTCTCTCTCTCTCTCTCTCTCTCTCTCTCTCTCTACACACACAGTCATATATAATTTCATATATGTACATAAATTCTTATACACATAATATAATATATATATATATATATATATATATATATATATATATATATATATATATGTGTGTGTGTGTGTGTGTGTGTATAACAATTCATGTATATATATATATATATATATATATAAATACAGAGAGAGAGAGAGAGAGAGAGAGAGAGAGAGAGAGAGAGAGAGAGAGAGAGAGAGAGAGAGAGAGAGAGAGAGAGAGAGAGAGATTGTTATTATTAAGTTTCATAATTAAGCAAAGGATAGATTACTTTTGATATGCGGCCCCTGCAAGATTCCATAAATGCACTGCTTTTCTACGACAATTTTGATTTTTATTGGCTGAAACAGGAATCCTCAATAGGTTGGATGAACGGCATTAACAATTTCTATCTTTTCCTTCAAAACTTTACACCTTGAGATTGTAATAGGTAGGTGAGACTATCTACCTTAAAACATAAGCTAGTTATAACTCAAAAGAAATGGAAAGAACAATAATGAGAATACCACTAAGAAACAGGAAAAGGCAACATGAATACGAGAGCAAACTAGAGAATATTCTAACTGTAAAAAAAAAAAAAACATGGGCAGGGCATATAATGAGAATGCAAGAATGCCAGACAATAGATGGACAGGATAAGAGAGCAAACTATAGGATAATTTGACAATGTAAGAAAAATTAACATGGGCAGGGCATATATTGAGAATGACAGACAATAGATGGACATTTAAAAACAACCAAATAGGGACCTATTGCAAACAAAGCAGGGGAAAGAAGAGAAGACGGATTGACGAGCTAAGGCAATTGGCAGGTATACACTGGTATAGAGACACCATAAATATAGACGCTCGTGGAAGGACATGTCTGAGCCTTTTGTCCTGTAGTGGATTAGTAGCTGTAAACGTTATAGAGGCTGATCTGGCAGTGATATAGTCCTTTGGAAGCATTTCAATCGTGTTAGTAACTGTGTACTAAGTCCATGTTGTCGTGCATCCAGTGATTTTAAACTTGTGGAAGAGTTCTAAACGTTTGTACCAATCGTGTGTCACACGATCGTACATAGTTCATTTTGTGTATATATTATGCTTGTATCTTCGCTCTCCCCTCGCACTAAAAAGAACCTGAAAAAAACATGTCTGTTTTTCTCATCAGTAACGGTGTCGATTTTGAACAAGAAATTTCCTGTTGCCTTGAGCTTTTGTATATAAAGGAAAGTGTTCTATAACAAACTCACTCAGTTGCTTTCATCCTGTCTTTGAGTCACAACCTTCTCTCGGCCCGTCACACGTTATAGAGGCTGTGGACTAAGTGCAAGTTGTTATGTATCCAGAGATTTTAGACGTCTGGAAGCGTTATAAACATTGTAGAGGCAGTTTGAGGAAAGATCTTCCTGTGATCTGAGCATTCTGGGAGCGTTCAAGACGTTATATTTAGAATTGATATTATCAGCCAATTTCCTTCACAACTTGGGCAGAGAACTCTCCTGAGTAGAATAATACCCTGGAGATTTTTTATAAAATAAGGCATGTCATTTGCAAGTGTGGGGTCCATCTCAGGGTGTTTTGATTATATATATATATATATATATATATATATATATATATATATATATATATATATACATGTATATATATATATATATATATATATATATATATATATATATATATATATATATATGTATATATATATAATTATCATTTTGGTGTGTTCATTTGCATAAGCTCATCAAAACCTAATTACTTCAATGAGTGTTCTTTAAATTACTCTCTAATAGAGTGTTTAAATTCAAGTTATTGTGTACCTCATGTAACCGGCAGACAAAGTTACTTTAACCAAGAAAGTCTTTAACAGAATAATTCTGATTACTCTGCAATCGTATAGTAATAAAACCAATATGTTTTTTCATCCTGGAAAGAAAATCACAAACTACGGTCGAACTATTTAATGGCACCAAAGTAATCGTGAAGCCCAAAGTTTACGGAAATTCAATTAAACCTTCATAAAAGGGAGCTGGCTTTTCATTCGCCTCTAAAACACCTTCTGTCGATAAAAATCTTTGAAACAAAGGCTATTCACTAACGAATAAAGTTATTTGTAAAAGCAAAATTAAACTATAAAAATCGATGCTCTACTTGCCGTTATTTAAGCAAGCAAGCAAGCAAACACACAAACATACAAACACAAACACACATACATACACACACACATACACACATATATATATATAAATATATATATATAAATATATATATATATATATATATATATATATATATATATATATATATATATATATATATATATACACAGGGGCTAGCTAGCCCAGGTTCTCATGAACAGCGGTCCCTGGTAAGTTCGTGTTGGAACAAATACATACACACACACATATATATATATATATATATATATATATATATATATATATATATATATATATATATAGTATATATATATATATACATATATATATACACACAAAAAAGTGTGAATGCTTTTGTTTGTGTACATATGAATGAAAAAAGCATAAATTTAGTTTTAAAATGTAAACAATCAGCTATCTGACGCAAACATACTGGAGGCATACGCTTGAATCATGAAACAAAGTCTCTCTCTCTCTCTCTCTCTCTCTCTCTCTCTCTCTCTCTCTCTCTCTCTCTCTCTCTCTCTCTCGTGGAAAAGTTGCTTAATTTTCTTGAACATAACAGATCGTGCCCCTATAATTCTGCTTAGATTGGGCACTGTTGTATCAGCTGAGAAGGGTTGTCAATAATGCATGTTAGTTCTCTATCCCGGAAGGGATGTATAGAGACCGTTTCGCCAATGCAGCATTAATATGATAGCCTGGAGTGAGAGTCTATATCCCAACCTACATATATGAGAGAGAGAGAGAGAGAGAGAGAGAGAGAGAGAGAGAGAGAGAGAGAGAGAGAGAGAGAGAGGGGGGGGGGTCCTGCTTACCTGGCATTACACATTGTTATTTTAATCAGTCCCATTTCACTTAAAAACATTAAAAAAATAAGATAATTAAATCAAATGTGATTTATGGCATGTTATTTTCCGCAAATTGATCCTGTTTAATGACCTTGAGATTATTTATTGATACATATATTCTCAACGATCTTCAATAAATACAAATGGTAATTAGGAAAAAAACTGTAATACTATGCTGTAGTATTAAACAAACAAAAATATTCATCTGAAATTATACACTACATCAGCCTTAACTTACCCATAAACCCATATCATATTTCATTTTTCCTTGTTTCCTTTCCTCACTGGGCTATTTTCCCCGTTGGGGCCCTGGGCTTATAGCATCTTGCTTTTCCAACTAAGGTTGTAACTTAGCAAGTAATAATAATAATAATGATAAATTTCAGTAGTGATAAGGGATTGGATGTCTAAGATATGGAATGATTAACGTAATAATCCAACATCTGACAAGTTCAGAATTTTCAACATGAAACAAGCCAATAAAAACTGTAGAGCTGTGGGTCCCACTGGCATTTCATTCCATTAAGGACCACGTCAGTGGCACTGCCCACCGAAAATGGTTTAGATTCCACAGGACCTTTGAATTCCAGCAGGCCACCAGGCGACAAAGTGCTAACGGACAAGAAGATAAATGGCTGCAATCCGCGAAGATAAATTGGAGCAATGAAGAATATGTTTTTGTTTTTTTCGGTGAAAGAGAAGAAGAATAACCTCAATTGTAGTGAGGGTGGATCTTATATATCTTTTATTCTATTCAATTTATTCGGGGGGTATAAGAGAATATTTTTGAGGCCTTTTTCTCGCTTACTATTTATACATATATTACGACCACAGTGAATGCTCAACTTATACAAATATTACGCCCACAGTGAATGCTCAACTTATACAAATATTACGCCCACAGTGAATGCTCAACTTATACAAATATTACGCCCCCAGTGAATGCTCAACCTATACAAATATTACGCACATAGTGAATGCTCAACTTATACAAATATTACGCCCACAGTGAATGCTCAACTTATACAAATATTACACCAGCAGTGAATGCTCAATTTATAAAAATGATACGCCCACAGTGAATGCTCAACTTATACAAATATTACGCACGCAGTGAATGCTCAATTTATACAAATATTACACTCACAGTGAATGCTCAACCTATACAAATATTACGCACGTAGTGATTGCTCAATTTATAAAAATATTACACCCACAGTGAATGCTCAACCTATACAAATATTACGCCCGCAGTGAATGCTCAACTTATACAAATATTACGCCCACAGTGAATGCTCAACTTATACAAATATTACGCCCACAGTGAATGCTCAAACTATACAAATATTACGCACGTAGTGAATGCTCAAACTATACAAATATTACGCCCACAGTGAATGCTCAACTTATACAAATATTACTCCCGCAGTGAATGTTCAACTTATACAAATATTACACCCACAGTGAATGCTCAACATATAGTAATATTACTTATACAAATATTACACCAGCAGTGAATGCTCAATTTATAAAAATGTTACGCCCACAGTGAATGCTCAACTTATACAAATATTACGCCCACAGTGAATGCTCAACTTATACAAATATTAAGCCCACAGTAAATGCTCAACTTATACAAATATTACGCCCACAGTGAATGCTCAACCTATACAAATATTACTCCCGCAGTGAATGTTCAACTTATACAAATATTACACCCACAGTGAATGCTCAAAATATAGTAATATTACTTATACAAATATTACACCAGCAGTGAATGCTCAATTTATAAAAATGTTACACCCACAGTGAATGCTCAACCTATACAAATATTACGCCCGCAGTGAATGCTCAATTTATAAAAATGTTACACCCACAGTGAATGCTCAACCTATACAAATATTACGCCCGCAGTGAATGCTCAACTTATACAAATATTACGCCCACAGTGAATGCTCAACTTATACAAATATTACGCCCACAGTGAATGCTCAACTTATACAAATATTACACCAGCAGTGAATGCTCAATTTATAAAAATGTTACACCCACAGTGAATGCTCAACCTATACAAATATTACGCCCGCAGTGAATGCTCAACTTATACAAATATTACGCCCACAGTGAATGCTCAACTTATACAAATATTACGCCCACAGTGAATGCTCAAACTATACAAATATTACGCACGTAGTGAATGCTCAAACTATACAAATATTACGCCCACAGTGAATGCTCAACTTATACAAATATTACTCCCGCAGTGAATGTTCAACTTATACAAATATTACACCCACAGTGAATGCTCAAAATATAGTAATATTACTTATACAAATATTACACCAGCAGTGAATGCTCAATTTATAAAAATGTTACACCCACAGTGAATGCTCAACTTATACAAATATTACTCCCGCAGTGAATGTTCAACTTATACAAATATTACACCCACAGTGAATGCTCAAAATATAGTAATATTACTTATACAAATATTACACCAGCAGTGAATGCTCAATTTATAAAAATGTTACACCCACAGTGAATGCTCAACTTATACAAATATTACGCCCACAGTGAATGCTCAACTTATACAAATATTACGCCCACAGTGAATGCTCAACTTATACAAATATTACGCCCACAGTGAATGCTCAACTTATACAAATATTACTCCCGCAGTGAATGTTCAACTTATACAAATATTACACCCACAGTGAATGCTCAAAATATAGTAATATTACTTATACAAATATTACACCAGCAGTGAATGCTCAACTTATAAAATATTACACCCAGAGTGAATGCTCAACTTATACAAATATTACGCCCACAGTGAATGCTCAACTTATACAAATATTACGCCCACAGTGAATGCTCAACTTATACAAATATTACGCCCACAGTGAATGCTCAACTTATACAAATATTACGCACAGTGAATGCTCAACTTATACAAATATTACGCCGACAGTGAATGCTCAACTTATACAAATATTACACCAGCAGTGAATGCTCAATTTATACAAATATTACGCCCACAGTGAATGCTCAACTTATACAAATATTACGCCCACAGTGAATGCTCAACTTATACAAATATTACACCAGCAGTGAATGCTCAATTTATAAAAATGTTACGCCGACAGTGAATGCTCAACTTATACAAATATTACACCCACAGTGAATGCTCAACTTATACAAATATTACGCCCACAGTGAATGCTCAACTTATACAAATATTACGCCCACAGTGAATGCTCAACTTATACAAATATTACACCAGCAGTGAATGCTCAATTTATAAAAATGTTACGCCCACAGTGAATGCTCAACTTATACAAATATTAAGCCCACAGTGAATGCTCAACTTATACAAATATTACGCACAGTGAATGCTCAACTTATACAAATATTACGCCCACAGTGAATGCTCAACTTATACAAATATTACACCAGCAGTGAATGCTCAATTTATAAAAATGTTACGCCCACAGTGAATGCTCAATTTATACAAATATTACGCCCACAGTAAATGCTCAATTTATACAAATATTACGCCCACAGTGAATGCTCAACTTATACAAATATTACGCCCACAGTGAATGCTCAACTTATACAAATATTACGCCCACAGTGAATGCTCAACTTATACAAATATTACGCCCACAGTGAATGCTCAACTTATACAAATATTACGCCCACAGTGAATGCTCAACTTATACAAATATTACGCCCACAGTGAATGCTCAACATATAGTAATATTACTTATACAAATATTACACCAGCAGTGAATGCTCAATTTATAAAAATGTTACGCCCACAGTGAATGCTCAACTTATACAAATATTACGCCCACAGTGAATGCTCAATTTATAAAAATGTTACGGCCACAGTAAATGCTCAACTTATACAAATATTACGCCCACAGCGAATGCTCAACATATAGTAATATTACTTATACAAATATTACACCAGCAGTGAATGCTCAATTTATACAAATATTACACCAGCAGTGAATGCTCAATTTATACAAATATTACGCCAACAGTGAAAGCTCAACTTATACAAATATTACGCCCGCAGTGAATGCTCAACTTATACAAATATTACGCCCGCAGTGAATGCTCAACTTATACAAATATTACGCCCCCAGTGAATGCTCAACTTATACAAATATTACACCAGCAGTGAATGCTCAATTTATACAAATATTACGCCAACAGTGAAAGCTCAACTTATACAAATATTACGCCCGCAGTGAATGCTCAACTTATACAAATATTACGCCCCCAGTGAATGCTCAACTTATACAAATATTACGCCCCCAGTGAATGCTCAACTTATACAAATATTACGCCCCCAGTGAATGCTCAACTTATACAAATATTACGCCCCCAGTGAATGCTCAATTTATAAAAATATTACGCCAACAGTGAATGCTCAACTTATACAAATATTACGCCCATAGTGAATGCTCAATTTATAAAAATATTACGCCCACAGTGAATGCTCAACTTATAGAAATATTATGCACGCAGTGAATGCTCAATTTATACAAATATTACGCCAACAGTGAATGCTCAACTTATACAAATATTACGCCCGCAGTGAATGCTCAACTTATACAAATATTACGCCCGAAGTGAATGCTCAACCTATACAAATATTACGCACGTAGTGAATGCTCAATTTATACAAATATTACGCCAACAGTGAATGCTCAACTTATACAAATATTACACCCGCAGTGAATGCTCAACTTATACAAATATTACGCCCGCAGTGAATGCTCAATTTATACAAATATTACGCACGTAGTGAATGCTCAATTTATACAAATATTACACCCACAGTGAATGTTCAACTTATACAAATATTACGCCCGCAGTGAATGCTCAACTTATACAAATATTACGCCCGCAGTGAATGCTCAATTTATACAAATTTTACGCCAACAGTGAATGCTCAACTTATAAAAATATTACGCACGCAGTGAATGCTCAATTTATACAAATATTACGCCAACAGTGAATGCTCAACTTATACAAATATTACACCCGCAGTGAATGCTCAACTTATACAAATATTACGCCCGCAGTGAATGCTCAATTTATACAAATATTACGCACGTAGTGAATGCTCAATTTATACAAATATTACCCCCACAGTGAATGTTCAACTTATACAAATATTACGCCCGCAGTGAATGCTCAACTTATACAAATATTACGCCCGCAGTGAATGCTCAATTTATACAAATATTAAGCCAACAGTGAATGCTCAACTTATAAAAATATTACGCACGCAGTGAATGCTCAATTTATACAAATATTACGCCCACAGTGAATGCTCAACTTATACAAATATTACGCCCGCAGTGAATACTCAATTTATAAAAATATTACGCCCACAGTGAATGCTCAATTTATACAAATATTACGCCCACAGTGAATGCTCAACTTATATAAATATTACGCCCGCAATGAATGCTCAACTTATACAAATATTACGCCCGAAGTGAATGCTCAACCTATACAAATATTACGCACGTAGTGAATGCTCAATTTATACAAATAGTACACCCACAGTGAATGCTCAACTTATACAAATATTACGCCCGCAGTGAATGCTCAACTTATACAAATATTACGCCCGCAGTGAATGCTTAATTTATACAAATATTACGCACGTAGTGAATGCTCAATTTATATAAATATTACACCCACAGTGAATGTTCAACTTATAGAAATATTACGCCCGCAGTGAATGCTCAACTTATAAAAATATTATGCCCGCAGTGAATGCTCAATTAATACAAATATTACGCCCACAGTAAATGCTCAACTTATACAAATATTATGCCCGCAGTCAATGCTCAATTTACAAAAATATTACGCCCACAGTGAATGCTCAACTTATACAAATATAAGGCACGCAGTGAATGCTCAACTTATACAAATATTACGTCAACAGTGAATGCTCAACTTATACAAATATTACGCCAGCAGTGAATGCTAAATTTATAAAAATATTACGCCCACAGTGAATGCTCAATTTATACAAATATTACGCCAGCAGTGAATGCTCAATTTATAAAAATATTACACCCACAGTGAATGCTCAACTTATACAAATATTACGCCCACAGTGAATGCTCAATTTATACAAATATTACGCCCACAGTGAATGCTCAACTTATACAAATATTAGGCACGCAGTGAATGCTCAATTTATACAAATATTACGCCAACAGTGAATGCTCAACTTATACAAATATTACGCCCGCAGTGAATGCTCAACTTATACAAATATTACGCCCGCAGTGAATGCTCAACCTATACAAATATTACGCCAGCAGTGAATGCTCAATTTATAAAAATATTACGCCCACAGTGAATGCTCAACCTATACAAATATTACGCCCGCAGTGAATGCTCAATTTATACAAATATTACGCCAACACTGAATGCTCAACTTATACAAATATTACGCCTGCAGTGAATGCTCAACTAATACGAATATTACGCCCGCAGTGAATGCTCAATTTATAAAAATATTACGTCCGCAGTGAATGCTCAACTTATACAAATATTACGCCAGAAGTGAATGCTCAATTTATAAAAATATTACGCCCACAGTGAATGCTCAACTTATACAAATATTACGCACGCAGTGAATGCTCAATTTTTAAAAATATTACACCAACAGTGAATGCTCAACTTATACAAATATTACCCCCGCAGTGAATGCTAAACTTATACAAATATTACGCCCGCAGTGAATGCTCAACCTATACAAATATTACGCACGTAGTGAATGCTCAACTTATACAAATATTACGCCCGCAGTGAATGCTCAACCTATACAAATATTATGCACATAGTAAATGCTAAATTTATACAAATATTACGCCCACAGTGAATGCTCTACTTATACAAATATTACGCCAGCAGTGAATGCTCAATTTATACAAATATTACGCCCACAGTGAATGCTCAACTTATATAAATATTACGCACGCAGTGAATGCTCAATTTATACAAATATTACACGCACAGTGAATGCTCAACTTATACAAATATTACACCCACAGTGAATGCTCAACTTATACAAATATTACGCCCGCAGTGAATGCTCAACTTATACAAATATTACGCCCGCAGTGAATGCTCACCTTATACAAATATTACGCCCGAAGTGAATGCTCAACCTATACAAATATTACACCCGCAGTGAATGCTCAACTTATACAAATATTACGCCAGCAGTGAATGCTCAATTTATACAAATATTACGCCCGCAGTGAATGCTCAACCTATACAAATATTACACCCGCAGTGAATGCTCACCTTATATAAATATTACGCCCGCAGTGAATGCTCAACCTATACAAATATTACACCCGCAGTGAATGCTCACCTTATACAAATATTACGCCCGCAGTGAATGCTCAACCTATACAAATATTACGCCCGCAGTGAATGCTCACCTTATACAAATATTACGCCCGCAGTGAATGCTCAACCTATACAAATATTACAACCGCAGTGAATGCTCAACTTATACAAATATTACGCCAGCAGTGAATGCTCAACCTATACAAATATTACGCACGTAGTGAATGCTCAACCTATACAAATAGTACACCCACAGTGAATGCTCAACTTATACAAATATTACGCCCGCAGTGAATGCTCAACCTATACAAATATTACACACATAGTGAATGCTAAATTTATACAAATATTAAGCCCACAGTGAATGCTCAACTTATACAAATATTACGCCAGCAGTGAATGCTCAATTTATAAAAATATTACGCCCACAGTGAATGCACAACTTATACAAATATTACGCACGCAGTGAATGCTCAATTTATACAAATATTACGCCAACAGTGAATGCTCAACGTATACAAATATTACGCCCGCAGTGAATGCTCAACTTATACAAATATTACGCCCGCAGTGAATGCTCAACTTATAAGAATATTACGCCCGCAGTGAATGCTCAACTTATACAAATATTACGCCCCCAGTGAATGCTCAATTTATACAAATATTACGCACACAGTGAATGCTCAACTTATACAAATATTACGCACGCAGTGAATGCTCAATTTATATAAATATTACGCCCACTGTGAATGCTCAACTTATCCAAATATTACACCCACTGTGAATGCTCAACTCATCCAAATATTAGGACAGCAGTGAATGCTCAATTTATAAAAATATTACGCACGCAGTGAATGCTCAATTTATATAAATATTACACCAACAGTGAATACTCAACTTATACAAATATTACACCCGCAGTGAATGCTCAACTTATACAAATATTACGCCCACAGTGAATGCTCAACTTATACAAATATTACGCACGCAGTGAATGCTCAATTTATACAAATATTACGCCAGCAGTGAATGCTCAATTTATAAAGATATTACGCCCACAGTGCATGCTCAACTTAAACAAATATTACGCACGCAATGAATGCTCAATTTATACAAATATTACACCAACAGTGAATACTCAACTTATACAAATATTACACCGGCAGTGAATGCTCAACTTATACAAATATTACGCAAGCAGTGAATGCTCAACTTATACAAATATTACGCCCAAAGTGAATGCTCAATTCATACTAATATTACGCCCACAGTGAATGCTCAACTTATACAAATATTACGCCAACAATGAATGCTCAACTTATACAAATATTTTGCCCACAGTGAATGCTCAATTTATACAAATATCACACCCGTAGTGAATGCTCAATTTATACAAATATTACGCCCATAGTGAATGCTCAACTTATACAAATATTACGCACGCAGTGAAAGCTCAACTTATACAAATATTACACCCGCAGTGAATGCTCAACTTATACAAATATTACGCCTGCAGTGAATACTCAATTTATACAAATATTACGCCCACAGTGAATGCTCAACTTATACAAATATTACGCCCACAGTGAATGCTCAATTTATAAAAATATTACGCACACAGTGAATGCTCAACTTATACAAATATTACGCCAGCAGTGAATGCTCAACTTAAAATATTACACCCACAGTGAATATTCAATTTATACAAATATTACGCCCGCAGTGAATGCTCAATTTATAAAAATATTACGTCGGCAGTGAATGCTCAACTTATACAAATATTACGCACGTAGTGAATGCTCAACTTATACAAATATTACGCCCGCAGTGAATGCTCAACTTATACGAATATTACACCCGTAGTGAATGCTCAACTTCTACAAATATTACGCCCGCAGTGAATGCTCAATTTATAAAAATATTACGTCCGCAGTGAATGCTCAACATACACAAATATTACGCCCGCAGTGAATGCTCACCTTATACAAATATCACGCCCGCAGTGAATGCTCAACTTATACAAATATTACGCCAGTAGTGAAAGCTCAATTTATAAAAATATTACGCCCACAGTGAATGCTCAACTTATACAAATATCAAACCAACAGTGAATACTCAACTTATACAAATATTACACCCGCAGTGAATGCTCAACTTATACAAATATTACGCCCGCAGTGAATGATAAACTTACACAAATATTACGCCCGCAGTGAATGCTCAATTTATACTAATATTACGCCCACAGTGAATGCTCAACTTATACAAATATTACGCCAGCAGTGAATCCTCAATTTATAAAAATATTACGCCCACAGTGAATGCTCAACTTATACAAATATTACGCATGCAGTGAATGCTCAATTTATACAAATATTACGCCAACACTGAATGTTCAACTTATACAAATATTACGCCCGCAGTGAATGCTCAACTTATACAAATATTACGCCCGCGGTGAATACTCAATTTATACAAATATTACGTCCACAGTGAATGCTCAATTTATAAAAATATTACGCCCTCAGTGAATGCTCAACTTATACAAATATTACGCACGCAGTGAATGCTAAATTTATACAAATATTACGCCAACAGTGAATGCTCAACTTAAATAGTAAACCCACAGTGAATATTCAACTTATACAAATAATACGCACACAGTGAATACTCAATTTATACAAATATTACGCCCGCAGTGAATGCTCAATTTATAAAAATATTACGTCCGCATTGAATGCTCAACTTATACAAATATTACGCCCGCAGTGAATGCTCAACTTATAAAAATATTACGCCCGCAGTGAATGCTCAACTTATACAAATATTACGCCCGCAGTGAATGCTCAACTTATACAAATATTACACCAGCAGTGAATGCTCAATTTATAAAAATATTACGCCCACAGTGAATGCTCAACTTATACAAATATTACGCAAGCAGTGAATGCTCAATTTATACAAATATTACGCCCGCAGTGAATGATAAACTTAAATATTACGCCCACCGGGAATGCTCAACTTATACAAATATTACGCCTGCAGTGAATGCTAAACTTATACGAATATTACGCTCACAGAAATTGCTCAGCTTAAATATTACACCCACAGTGAATATTCAAATTATACAAATATTACGCCCACAGGTAATGCTCAACTTATACAAATATTACGCTCACAGTGAATGCTCACCTTATACAAATATTACGCCCACAGTGAATGTTCAACTTATACAAATATTACGCCCACAGTGAATGGTCAACTTACACAAATATTACGCCCACATGTAATGCTCAACTTAAACAAATATTACGCCCACAGTGAATGCTCAACTTATACAAATATTACGCACACAGTGAATGCTCAACTTATACAAATATTACGCCCACAGTGAATGCTCAACTTATACAAATATTACGCCCGCAGTGAATGCTCAGCTTATACAAATATTACGCCCACAGTGAATGCTCAACTTATAAAAATATTACGCCCACAGTGAATGGTCAACTTATGCAAATATTACGCCCGCAGTGAATGCTCAACTTATACAAATATTACACCAGCAGTGAATGCTCAACTTATACAAATATTATGCCCACAATGAATACTCAACTTTTAAAAATATTACGCCTGCAGTGAATGCTCAACTTATACAAATATTACGCTCACAGTGAATGCTCAACTTATACATATATTATGCCCACAGTGAATGCTCAA
Source organism: Palaemon carinicauda (assembly GCF_036898095.1). Classification (NCBI taxonomy): domain Eukaryota; kingdom Metazoa; phylum Arthropoda; class Malacostraca; order Decapoda; family Palaemonidae; genus Palaemon; species Palaemon carinicauda. Next base: position 137,847,286 of record NC_090739.1, read on the forward strand.
CTTATACAAATATTACGCCCGCAGTTAATGCTTAACTTATACAAATACTACGCCCGCAGTGAATGCTAAACTTACACAAATATTACGACCACCGTGAATGCTCAACTTATACAAATATTATGCCCGCAGTGAATGCTCAACTTAACCTAAAACTTTCAGGAAAACTAAAGTTCCAAGAAACTTTTGTCTCCCTAATAAAGACTCGTTCTGTTTCAATCTAACAAATAAAGTATTCAATCACTAATCCCAATCTTGTCTAATAAATCTCAGTGTGACAATACCTTTAATCATGTCTTCCTTACCTGACCAGACAATCTGTCTCTCCCCGTTGCAACACAGCACGGATTGCTTTCCATCCCATTTTTCCATTTGTCAAACTTTTCATAATTTTCTTTTAAATCATACATCCAAATAATTCTTTACTCAAGGGGTTACTGCACTATCATTATTCAGTGGTCACTTTCCTCTTGGTAAGGGTAGAAGAGACTCTTTCGCTATAGTAAGCAGCTGTTCTAGGTGAAGGGCACTCCAAAATCAAACCATGGTTCTTTGGTCCTGGGTAGTGTCATAGACTCTATACCATGGTCTTCCACTGTCTTGGGTTAGAGTTCTCTTGCTTGAGGGTACATTCGGGCACACTATTTTATCTCATTTATCTTCCTCTTATTTTGTTAAAGTTTTTATAGTTTATACATACATACATATACAAAGGCACTTCCCCAAATTTTGGGGGGTAGCCGACATCAAACAAATGAAACAAAAAAAAAAGGGGACCTCTCCTCTTTACATTTCTCCCAGCCTAACAAGGGACTCAACCGAGTTCGGCTGGTACTGCTAGGGTGCCACAGCCCACCCTCCTCCGTTGTCCACCACAGATGAAGCTTCATAACGCTGAATCCCCTACTGCTGCTACCTCCGCGGTCATCTAAGGCACCGGAGGAAGCAGCAGGGCCTACCGGAACTGCGTCACAATCGCTCGCCATTCATTCATATTTCTAGCATGCTCTCTTGCCTCTCTCACATCTATCCTCCTATCACCCAGAGCTTTCTTCACTCCATCCATCCACCCAAACCTTGGCCTTTCTCTTGTACTTCTCCCATCAACTCTTGCATTCATCACCTTCTTTAGCAGACAGCCATGTTCCATTCTATCAACATGGCCAAACCACCTCAACACATTCATATCCACTCTAGCTGCTAACTCATTTCTTACACCCGTTCTCATCCTCACCACTTCGTTCCTAACCCTATCTACTCGATATACACCAGCCATACTCCTTAGACACTTCATCTCAAACACATTCAATTTCTGTCTCGCTGTCACTTTCATTCCCCACAATTCCGATCCATACATCATAGTTGGTACAATCACTTTCTCATACAGAACTCTCTTTACACCCATGCCCAACCCTCTATTCTTTACCACTCCCTTCACTGCCACCAACACTTTGCATCCTTCATTCACTCTCTGATGTACATCTGCTTCCACTCCACCACTTGCTGCAACAACAGACCCCAAGTACTTAAACTGATCCACCTCCTCAAGCAACTCTCCATTCAACATGACATTCAACCTCGCACCACCTTCCCTTCTCGTACATCTCATAACCTTACTCTTACCCACATTAATTCTCAACTTCCTTCTCTCACACACCCTTCCAAATTCTGTCACTAATCGGTCAAGCTTCTCTTCCGCGTCTGCAACCAGTACAGTACCATCAGCAAACAACAACTGATTTACCTCCCATTCATGGTCATTCTCGTCTACCAGTTTTAATCCTCGTCCAAGCACTCGAGCATTCACCTCTCTCACCACTCCATCAACATACAAGTTAAACAACCACGGCGACATCACTCATCCCTGTCTCAGCCCCACTCTCACCGGAAACCAATCGCTCACTTCATTTCCTATCCTAAAACACGCTTTACTACCTTTGTAAAAACTTTTCACTGCTTGCAACAACCTTCCACCAACTCCATATAACCTCATCACATTCCACATTGCTTCCCTATCAACTCTATCATACGCTTTCTCCAGATCCATAAACGCAACATACACCTCCTTACCTTTTGCTAAATATTTCTCGCATATCTGTCTAACTGTAAAAATCTGATTCATACAACCCCTACCTCTTCTAAAACCACCCTGTACTTCTAAGATTGCATTCTCTGTTTTATCCTTAATCCTATTAATCAGTACTCTCCCATACACTTTTCCAACTACACTCAACAAACTAATACCCCTTGAATTACAACACTCATGCACATCTCCCTTACCCTTATATAGTGGTACAATACATGCACAAACTCAATCTACTGGTACCATTGACAACACAAAATACATATTAAACAATCTCACCAACCATACAAGTACAGTCACACCCCCTCCCTTCAACATCTCAGCTCTCACACCATCCATATCAGATGCTTTTCCTACTCTCGTTTCATCTAGTGCTCTCCTCACTTCCTCTATTGTAATCTCTCTCTCATTCTCATCTCCCATCACCGCACCTCAACACCTGCAACAGCTATTATATCTGCCTCCCTATTATCCTCAACATTCAGTAAACTTTCAAAATATTCCGCCCACCTTTTCCTTGCCTCCTCTCCTTTTAAGAACCTTCCATTTCCATCTTTCACTGTCTCTTCAATTCTTGAGCCAGCCTTCCTTACTCTCTTCACTTCTTTCCAAAACTTCTTCTTATTCTCTTCATATGAATGACTTAATCCCTGACCCCACCTCAGGTCAGCTGCCATCTTTGCCTCACTTACCTTGCGCTTTACTTCCACATTTTTCTCTCTATATTTTTCATACTTCTCAACACTTAATCTGCAGCCATTCCTCAAAAGCCCTCTTTTTCTCTTCCACTTTTACCTTTACTCCTTCATTCCACCATTCACTGCCCTTCCTCATGCTGCCTCCAACAACCTTCTTGCCACACACATCACTTGGAATCCCAACAAAATTGTCTTTTACTAACTTCCACTCCTCCTCTAAATTACCAGTTTCTCTTACTTTCACTTCGTCATATGCCATTTCCAACCTTTCTTGATATTTACTTTTTACCCCCGGTTTTATTAGCTCTTCAACCCTCACTCGCTCCATTTTACATCCACCTACTCTATTCCCCCACTCTTTTGCTACAACTAATTTTCCTTCGACCAAAAATGATCAGACATACCGTTAGCCATTGTTTTAATGTCGTTACTGTTTTTAAAATATTTTATTTTTCCTTGTTTCCTTTCCTCGCTGGGCTATTTTTCCCTGTTGGAGCCCTTTGGCTTATAGCATCCTGCTTTTCCAACTAGGGTCGTAACTTAGCAAGTAGTAATAATAATAATAATAATAATAATAATAATAATAATAATAATAATAATACTCTGCTAAATCATTTCCTCCTTTAGCACACCACTAACTAATTTATTATCAAAAGAGAGAGATTATCGACTCTTACAAAGCTGACCAGAACAAATACGTGAAGGAATAACAAAGAGTAATTTAATCAAAGGTTAATATAAACTTAACCTAACCCTTAAACTCTGATTTATTTATAATAAAAAAACATTTAATGCTGAATTTTAATTAGAGTTTTTCTTACAAGCATTCACGAGTACTTGAATGCTTGGAAGGGTTGCGATGGCCTATTGGGAACGTCCCTGCCTGTCGATCGCCGGACGGGAGTACGAGTTCCGCTCTAACTTGATAGTTTCTTGTAGGGTCTGAAACCTCACAACCTGTGAGCCTATAGGTCTACCTACCAGCGTATTCATCAGTAGCCATTATCTGGCCCTCCCTGGTCCTAGCTTGGGTGGAGAGGGGGTTTGGGCGCTGATTATATGATATGGTCAGTCTCTAGGGCAATGTCACTGTCCCTTGTCTCAGTCGTTCATGAGAGGTCTTTATATATATATATATATATATATATATATATATATATATATATATATATATATATATATATATAAACTTAAAAGCGTCATATATGACTTTACAACATAGTGAGAATCTAACTGAGAAACGACAAATTGAAAAAAAAAAAGGGGGGGGGGAAGGGTTTGAGGTATGCAAAATGACAAACACATCAGCGAGATTTGTTTCTAATGAATTCCATTCTCTTAAATCCCCTGAATTTTGATTTATAACAATCGCCGTCAAAACGTTAATTTTCAAAATGCAAATACATGTGTCAGAAAAAAAGGTTTCTTAGCAATAAAGTTTTGTCCAATTCAAGTTCACTAAAAATCATTATCTTCTCCTACGCCTATTGACACAAAAAGCCTCGGTTAGATTTCGCCAGTCGTCTCTATCTAGACGTTTTCATTCAATGGTTCTCCATCTATCATCTCCTATTTCGCACTTCATAGTCCTCGGCCATTTAATAATAAAATAATAGAAATAAATGTAATCCTTCATGATAAACAAAGGCGATAAAGTAATAACTTTATACGTAAATTTAATGTCCTTTATGTAATATCCTTGACCACATATTCCAAAATAAAAGGCAAACATATCAAATATGACAATTTCAGCTAAGTGACTGGTCACATGATTTCAACCCGTAATTAAACATGAAATGAATGGCCAACAAAATTATACTGAATGCCCAACTTATATATATTACCCCCCAAAAAAATTATCATATATAAAATCCTGTGTTTGCAAGTGTATACGCCCCATCACAAGGAAAAAATACCAGCTCATGGCAAGGATGGACACGTTTGCAAGGATTTGACAGGCGGCAAAGGCGAAAGGGCAGATATCTGAGACAAACAGACATATATGCCGTACAGAGCGGTATCCTTTGCAACACTACTTATTTGTAATTTCTGGGAATTTCAAGCGCTTGTATCCAACGACCCCCCCCCCCTACCCCCCTCACCACCACCACCTTCACAACGCTCCTCCTCTTTCCGTTTTCTATTTTCACTTTCTACTAAGCAGTTTGGTTGACCAAGGTTGAAGCTTATATCCTTCTGTGTGTTTCTTGGTATCGTCCGCTTGAATGTACATTGGTTCACGGATTCATGTATAAGGGGAGCTTATTCTTGTTTAAAAATAAGTTATTGCAAAAGAAAAAATTACATGTGTATATATATATATATATATATATATATATATATATATATATATATATATATATATATATATATATATATATATATATATATATATATATATATATACATGTCAGTATTGCCATGGATTTTCATAAACTCAAATATGAACTAAGTTTGAAGCCTATGTGACAACGATGTCCAATATATATATATATATATATATATATATATATATATATATATATATATATATATATATATATATATATATATTATATATATATATATATATATATATATATATATATATATATATATATATATATATGTGTGTGTGTGTGTGTGTGTGTGTGTGTGTGTGTGTGTGTGTATTGCCGTGGATTTTCATACACTCATATATGAACTAGGTTTGAAGTCTCTGTGACAACGATGTCCAAACTTACGGCTGATTATGTGAATTGGACATTTTGCTTGAGCGTGACCTTGACCTTCCAAAATTGAATAATTTCCATCTTTTTACATAACACTTATTCCCTGCAAGTTTCATTACGATTAAACTTGTGTCAAGGAAGCAGTTCACAAACAAACGCACACAAAAATAAACATACAAACAGTGGCGAAAACATAACCTCCTTCCAACTCCGTTGGTGGAGGTAATATTATCGCCCCCCCAAAAAAATGGCGAGCCATATTTCAATGATGGTAAAATAAGTCTGCCTTAAGGTTTTAATCATATACATAATAATCGCAGAACGTTTCAAAGCTTTTTGATATTTCTCTTGTTATATAGAAACCGAATTGTTTTCATAAACTTATAGTTACTTCTCCTCAAGCTCCATAGTTTCTTGTAATGTATGCAACCCCACTATTAGCTAAGTATACGGGTTTTGGGGGAGCCTATAGGTCTACCCACCTGCTGAGTCTTCAGCAGGCATTGCCTGGTCCTCCGTGGTTCTAGCTTGTAATTTGACTCGTATTAGGAAAAAGAGCAACAACATTATTGTGGATTAAATGTTTCTAATATTTTTTTTTTATTAACTGATATCCATCAAGAATATGTCAGCGTGAGGAATTTCACCCACAAATCTATTTGGAAGATAAATGTGATGTTATGGGCCTTTCAAAAAACGTTGTAAAACCAAACAATACTTATTATAAATTATTATATTTATAACTATTATCATTATTATTGAATATGTCTGGTTATTATATGGACCATCGGCACTTATTTTCTGAGTTATTCATAGACAGGGCAAAGGTTAATACCATCGTCTACCGTTCAATAACAATTCATGAAAAATCTTTGAATATTTTCTGCAACCTCATAAAATACTTTTGTTCCTTTTGCCAGAACTACTTTAACTTGTATTTTGATAGTCGGTTGTTCGGTGGATTTATTTATTTACTTATTTATTTATTTATTTTTTGAAAGTCGGTACAGAATCTCCAGTAAGTCTCTATACCAATTTTACATGTACACGTTTCCAAGCAGCACAGGAGTAGACAGATTATTGCTGGTTGATAGTTTTTTCTTTCTTTCTTTTACTAACAATCGTTTCTCTTGAATAATAATCTTTTTTAATCGTCTATGCTTTATGAAATAATGTTTCATTCTAAGAAGAGGAAACAAAGTCAACTATATTCAATTCTTTTTAGTGAGACATATTTGCATCGACTCGCAGGGGTGCCCTTTTAGCTCGGAAAAAGTTTCCTGATCGCTGATTGGTTGGACAAGATAATTCTAACCAATCAGATAGCAGGAAACTTTTCCGAGCTAATAGGACACCCCCTGCAAGTCAGTGCAAATGCACCTCATTAAAAAAAATTGAGTATAGATCTCTGTTGACTGAAATGGTGACGCAGGAATCAATGGTAGAGAACTAGGATATCATATGAAAGTTGACGATACTAATTTCGATAGGATGTATGAAAACAGCGTTTAAAGACAATGATAGATTCATTTATTTGTTTCCTCTCCATTTTCATTGAACGTTATCTAGTTTTAATCAGTCCTACATTTCAGCTTTAGGAATTCATATCTAATATCATCTTTTACAATGCCTCATGTTTAAACACCAATTTCTCACTGAAGGCTCAGCGACAATGTTGCCAAACCCCAAAATAGGTATTGATCTATCTACCAACGATTTGGGAATCTCAAGGGCTTTCTTTCCCAAATTCTCTTTAAATCATACATACCAATCCAACATATATGGAATATTTTATATATATATATATATATATATATATATATATATATATATATATATATATATATATATATATATATACACATACATATGCATATATGCATACATATAAATGTATATATATATATATATATATATATATATATATATATATATATATATCTATCTATATATATATATATCTATCTATCTATATATATATATATATATATATATATATATATATATATATATATATATATATATATATGTGCACACAAATACATATATATATATACACACACACACATATATATATATATACATACATATATATATATATATATATATATATATATATATATATATATATATATATATTTATATATACATACATACATACGTAGGCTACACACATACACACGCACACACACATACACACGCACACACACAGATATACAGATATATATATATATATATATATATATATATATATATATATATATATATATATACATATATGTATATACAGTATATACATACATATATATATATATATATATATATATATATATATATATATATATATATTCATCCTTCAACGATACTGGTAGAGCACACCCAAGACATAACAGAACCCCACTAAATAACAACTGTCACATATGCCAGACGTCCCCTGCTGGCATCGTCGAAGCAATTAAGACACCAACACAACATTCTCCCCCCAAAACAACCATGATACACGAACAAAAGAATAGGACCCTTCTCTCTCTCTCTCTCTCTCTCTCTCTCTCTCTCTCTCTCTCTCTCTCTCTCTCTCTCTCTCTCTCTAACACGATACAGACAACCATCAGTGGACTCTAGGGAAAGGAGATGCAACATCATTTATCACCCGAGAGGCGAGGATAACTCTTCTTTTTTTACTCCGGCCATTCCATTAAAAGAGAGTATATGTGATGGTGTTTTGTGGGGGGGGGGGGGGGTTGGTCCATAGTTTATTGCCTTAGGATGTTAAAAGGGCTAGAGATATCAAATACACTGGGGGTCGTGTGGTCTATGTGGCAACGTCCCCGTCTGGTGATCGCCAGACTGGTGTTCGAGTCCCGCTCAAACACATTAGTTCCTTTGGTCGCTTTAACCTTATTATTCTTGTGAGCTAGGGATGGAGGGTGGGTTTGGGGAAACCTATAGGTCTACCTGCTGAGTCATTAGCAGCCATTGCCTTGCCTTCCCTGGTCCTAGCCTGGGTGGAGAGGGTCCTGTGCGCTGGTCGTATGTATATACGGTCAGTCTCTAGGTCTAGGGCATTGTCTTGCTTGATAAGGCCATGTCACTGTCCCTAGCCTCTGACATCCATGAGCGGCCTTTAAACTTTTAAATAGTGTTTCAATAAACTTTACTCACTCAAGAATTCATTAAAATTGATAACCTTTGAAAAGTTTAACATTTTATGAATAGCAGAGACAATGGACAGTGATTATCTTCAGTAGAACAATGCTCTAGATATTGATCATATATATATGACTGGCACCCAAGCCCCTTCTCCACCCGAGCTAGGGCCAGGGAGTGTTAGGCAATGGCTTCTGATGACTCAGCAGGTAGACCTATAGGCTCCCCCAAAACCGCTATCCCTAGCTCAGAAGAATAGTGAGGCTGCAGACACTACAAGAAACTATAGAGTTAAAGCGGACTCGATCTCTCGTCCAGCAGAACGCCAGGCAGGGAAGTTTTCCAATAGGTCACCACAATCCCAATAAAAAAAAAAAAAAAAAAAAAACAAAACATGACAATCAATAGTAAAAGTGGTACGTGGGGATTCAGCCATAAAATATTAAAAGCAATAAAATATAACATGAAATTTCTTACCATGAATGAAAATATGTACATATACATTCATAACTAAAACCTAAAATAAGATTTACGAAAATAAAGGAAATCCCAAAATAGAAGGATTCAAATCTATAGGGAAATCTAACATGGTTAAAAAATCGAGTTAACGAAAATTCGAGCTCTTTAAACCTCTTGTTTACACTCCAAAAGGGAAACGGCATTTTGCATAGACAAAAAAGAAGAAAAAAAATTCAGCTTGTGATTGAAATGGTTCGAAATCAATTAGGAACTGGATTTAGCGATCTGGACAGGCAAGAAATAATACAGAAAACCAAGAAAACTATTAAATTTATTTACCTTAATTGTTGTATGTTAAATATAAAAAAATAGATATACATCAATTGAAAAAAAAAATCATGAATAGATTTCAAAACAATTAATTCTTCTTTTGCCTACAATTCACGGCAGTACAAAATTCTATTGAATTTTACAAATGAATTTTCCATAAACAGGAAAACACATAAAGATGAATTCCACACCGAGGAACCTCAGATGTGGATGTATATATACCACTATACTAATTTTTTTTTTAATGAGACGCATTTGCACCGACTCGCAGCGGTGCGCTTTTAGCTCGGAAAAGTTGCCTGCTATCTGATTGGTTAGAATTATCTTGTTTAACCAATCAGCGATCAGGAAACTATTCCGAGCTAAAAGGGCACCCCTGCGAGTCGGTGCAAATCTGCCTCACTAAAAAGGATTGACTATAGTTGCATTGATTAGACCCTTTCAAAGCTATCCTACATATTGCAACGCGTGTTTGACTTACATATAAAATGGATGGCAGTCCATAGCCGACATTTTAACCCGTCTCCGCATGTACAGATACTAAACGTGTATGTGTTGATATGAATAATTAAAAATAAGGCACCCTTTAAGTAAATAAGTGAAGTCATTTCTGAAGCGATGGTGGTTAGAAACAAGGGTTGTGGTGGCCGATGTGGTAACGTCCCTGACTGGTGAACGGTAAACTTGGGTTCGAGTCCCGCTCAAACTCGTTAGTTTCTATGGTCATTGCAACCTCACCATCCTTATGTGCTAAGGATGGGGGGTTTAAGGGACCCTATAGGTCTATCTGCTGAGTTATCAGCAGCCATTGCCTGGCCCTCTTTGGTTGTAGCATGGTTGGAGTGAGGGCTTTGGCGCTGATCATATGTATATATGTTCAGTCTCTGGGGTATTGTCTTACTTGATAAGGCTAAGGGCATTGTCATGCATGATAGGGCAACATCACTGTCCCTTGCCTCTGCCATCCACGAGCGGCCTTTAAGCCTTCATGAGTGAGTAAAGAGAGAAAGAGGAGAAATGTGGAGACGAAAGGTAAGAGAGTTTTCGCTGTCACAACCATTTTCCCTTTAAGTAAAGTATATACATCTTAAAAAATCTAGGGAGGGAGTGGTAAACGTCAACATAAAGGTATAAAAATATTTGTGCTTTAAATTGGAAACTATTTCATATGCGAAAAAAAATATGATTAAGTTATTACCATAAAAAATCCGCTAGGACATGAGTGAAATGCAGTTTCTTTAATTACATCAAAATGACATGCTTACGTAACATACACTCATGGGCATTTTTAAATCTCCTCTTTTAAGGGATGAAATGTCTTAATTTTAGAATAAGAAAAACACCCAGTTTTTATCGATGAAAATAAGTCCTTTACGACATGGAAACATAAATATATCAAACATGATAGAAAATATATATAATTCTTTGAGTGAGGAAAAGATAACACTGTCAAAAAAACATCGCCACTGATAGAAATGTGATTAAAAATATTTGGGAATTGGACAGATTAAAAGAATGTCTCTCCTTGAGTTTTTAATGCATCGATATATTTTGGTCAAAGCAATTAAATAAAATCCAGAAACGTTCGAAAAAACGTTCTTAAACACTCTGACGTGTTACCAATACTGACGCTGGCCAAGGGCAAGATGCTACGTGACTATTAAATGCGAAGAAAGTATTACATTATGACACATGGGAAACATACATGTGTTATATGTATATGTATATATATATATATATATATATATATATATATATATATATATATATATATATATATATATATATATTACTGTACATGTACACACACACACACACACACACACACACACACATATATATATATATATATATATATATATATATATATATATATATGTATATAAATATATATATATATATATATATATATATATATATATATATATATATATATATATATATATATATATATATACTCGGGATTATAAACATATATCAAACAGGCTACAATCGATTTAAAGATACGTAAGTTACTTACATATACACGACCTCTAGTCAGCCTTATTGATACACTCATACGTTGACGAATAAAACCTTCCATCATTTTCTCCCATCCCTATCCACGAATGCCTCAGATACACTGTTAGAAAACCCCAGTAATTTTAATCGGAAATTCTCTGTAAAACTATACTGATTTCAGCCGTATTTCAGTAAAATACAGCCGACCGTAATTTTCACCCTACTTTATTATCTTCAACGAGTTGGTGACCGTAATACCACTCATTAACGTCAATATATCGGTGTATAAAACGGTAAATGCCTGGCAACATTTATTCCATGATTATTACAGTTATTTTACGTCAAATGTTTAACAGTGTACGGTTCAAATTCTAACATTCATACTTCTACACTCGCGTGATTCCTCCGCATGAAAGCCATTCTCATAAACAAGGATATATCAGTTTTTATAAGTCTGTGATGGTAGTTACACAAAGGATCTAGGTCGAAAAGATCAAGGGAAAATAGGCGGATACATTTTGCTTGTGATAAAAGGGCATAGGTCACGACGCCCTTAAAGGTAACAAATACTTTTAAGGGTTTGAAAACTGGATCACAGTGTTCAAATCCAATATTATTATTATTATCATTATTACTTGCTAAGCTACACTGTTAAAATTTGCATTAAAATCAGCAAATATCCTTGAATAAATATTGCCAGGGATTTAAAGTTTTAAAAACGGATATAATGACGTAAAGGAGTGATATTTGGGTAAAAATCACGGTCGCCTGTATTTTACTGAAATACGGCTCAGAACCGTATATTTTTACGGAGAATTTCCGATTGAAATTACGATTTTTTTTTAAAAGTGTAAAAAACGTGACCAATTCATCTTGCAGTGAGTTAAGAGTTGTTAGCTGTTTTAGGAAGGGGAAAATGTTATATAAAATTATATTATTATGATATAAAGATAAAATGGTGCTACTTTAGCGTGAGGTCTACCGCCATATGTAGCCTACCCACGTGAAACCTGAGGTCTACCGCGTGACCTGTCGCTCCCGCTCTCCCCACGCATATAAAAGAATACCGTTAGGTTAGGTTAGGTTAGGATTAAACAGCGGTAGCCGTCATCGTTAGTGATCACGGGAGGTAGACATCACACTAAAGTGCGGTAGACCTCACGCTAAAGTGCTAACAGGGGGTAGATCTTACACTCGAGTACGGTAGACCTCACGCTTAAGTGCTAACAGGAGGTAGATCTCACACTAAAGTGCTGCAGACCTCACGCTAAAGTGCTAACAGGAGGTAGATCTCACACTAGAGTGCGGTAGACCTCACGCTAAAGTGCTAACATGGGGTAGATCTTACACTAGAGTGCGGTAGACCTCACGCTTAAGTGCCAACAGGAGGTAGATCTCAAACTAGAGTGCGGTAGACCTTACACCAAAGTACTAATAGGAGGTAGATCTCACACTAGAGTGTGGCAGACCTCATGCTAAAGTGCTAACAGGGGGTAGATCTCACACTAGAGTGCGGTAGACCTCACGCTAAAGTGCTAACGGGAGGTAGATCTCACACTAAAGCGCGTCAGACCTCACGCTAAAGTGCTAACGGGAGGTAGATCTCACACTAGAGTGCGTCAGACCTCATGCTACAGTGCTAACGGGAGGTAGATCTAACACTAGAGTGCGGCAGACCTCACGCTAAAGTGCTAACGGGAGGTAGATCTCACACTAGAGTGCGGCAGACCTCACGCTAAAGTGCTAACGGGAGGTAGATCTCACACTAGAGTGCGGCAGACCTCACGCTAAAGTGCTAACGGGAGGTAGATCTCACACTAGAGCGCGGCAGACCTCACGCTAAAGTGCTAACGGGAGGTAATCTAACACTAAAGTGCGTGTTGTAGACCTCACGCTAAAGTGCTAACGGGAGGTAGATCTCACTTAAGTGCGGTAGACCTCACGCTAAAGTGCTAACAGGAGGTAGATCTCACACTAAAGTGCGTGTTGTAGACCTCACGCTAAAGTGCTAACGGGAGGTAGATCTCACACTAGAGTGCGGTAGACCTCACGCTAAAGTGCTAACAGGAGGTAGATCTCACTTAAGTGTGGTAGACCTCACGCTAAAGTGCTAACGGGAGGTAGATCTAACAATAAAGTGTGTGTTGTAGACCTCACGCTAAAGTGCTAACGGGAGGTAGATCTCACACTAGAGTGCGGTAGACCTCACGCTAAAGTGCTAACGGGAGGTAGATCTAACAATAAAGTGCGTGTTGTAGACCTCACGCTAAAGTGCTAACGGGAGGTAGATCTCACACTAGAGTGCGGTAGACCTCACGCTAAAGTGCTAACGGGAGGTAGATCTAACAATAAAGTGAGTGTTGTAGACCTCACGCTAAAGTGCTAACGGGAGGTAGATCTCACACTAGAGTGCGGTAGACCTCACGCTAAAGTGCTAACGGGAGGTAGATCTAACAATAAATTGCGTGTTGTAGACCTCACGCTAAAGTGCTAACGGGAGGTAGATCTCACACTAGAGTGCGGTAGACCTCACGCTAAAGTGCTAACGGGAGGTAGATCTAACAATAAAGTGCGTGTTGTAGATCTCACGCAAAAGTGCTAACGGGAGGTAGATCTCACACTAGAGTGCTGTAGACCTCACGCTAAAGTGCTAACGGGAGGTAGATCTCACACTAGAGTGCGGTAGACCTCACGCTAAAGTGCTAATGGGAAGTAGATCTAACACTAAAATGCGTGTTGTTGACCTCACGCTAAAGTGCTAAAGGGAGGTAGATCTCACACTAGAGTGCGTCAGACCTCACGCTAAAGTGCTAATGGGAAGTAGATCTAACACTAAAGTGCGTGTTGTAGACCTCATGCTAAAGTGCTAACGGGAGGTAGATCTCACACTAGAGTGCGGTAGACCTCACACTAAAGTGCTAACGGGAGGTAGATCTAATAATAAAGTGCGTGTTGTAGACCTCACGCAAAATTGCTAACGGGAGGTAGATCTCACACTAGAGTGCGGTAGACCTCACGCTAAAGTGCTAACGGGAGGTAGATCTCACAATAGAGTGCGGTAGACCTCATGCTAAAGTGCCAACGGGAGGTAGATCTCACACTAGAGCGCGGTAGACCTCACGCTAAAGTGCTAAAGGGAGCTAGATCTCACTTAATTGCGGTAGACCTCACACTAAAGTGCTAACGGAAGCTAGATCTCACTTAAGTGCGGTAGACCTCACGCTAAAGTGCTAACGGGAGGTAGATCTAACACTAAAGTACATACATACATACATATACCAAAGGCACTTCCCCCAATTTTGGGGGGTAGCCGACATCAACAATTAAACAAAACAAAAAAAGGGGACCTCTACTCTCTACGTTCCTCCAGCCTAACCAGGGATTCAGCCAAGTTCAGCTGGTAGTGCTAGGGTGCCACAGCCCAACCTCCCACATAATCCACCACAGATGAAGCTTCATAATGCTGAATCTCCTACTGCTGCTACCTCTGCAGTCATCTAAGGCACCGGAGGAAGCAGCAGGGCCTACCGGAACTGCGTCACAATCGCTCACCATTCATTCCTATTTCTAGCACGCTCTCTTGCCTCTCTCACATCTATCCTCCTATCACCCAGAGCTTTCTTCACACCATCCATCCACCCAAACCTTGGCCTTCCTCTTGTACTTCTCCCATCAACTCTTGCATTCATCACCTTTTTTAGCAGACAGCCATTTTCCATTCTCTCAACATGGCCAAACCACCTCAACACATTCATATCCACTCTAGCTACTAACTCATTTCTTACACCCGTTCTCACCCTCAATACTTCGTAGGTCCAACATCTAAACATTCACCTGCAATATGGCTTGCAGAAGCTTTTCATAAATAATTTACTAAAGTGAAACCAGTTTCATAAAATTAATGCTCTGGATTACATAAAGTATTGAGGAAAAAAAGTGAAACCAGTTAAATAGAATTACCTCTGAATTACATAAAGTATTGAGAAAAAAAGTGAAACCAGATTCATAAAATTAATGCTCTGGATTACATAAAGTATTGAGAAAAAAGTGAAACCAGTTTCATAAAATTAATGCTCTGGATTACATAAAGTACTGAGAAAAAAAGTGAAAGCAGTTAAATAAAACTAATACTCTAAATTACATAAATTATTGAGGAAAAAAGTGAAACCAGTTAAATAGAATTACATCTGAATTACATAAATTATTGAGAAAAAAGTGAAACCAGTTATATAAAATTAATACTCTGGAATGCATAGAGAGTTGAGAAAAAAGTGAAACCAGTTTCATAAAATAAATACTCTGGATTACATAAATCATTGAGAAAAAAAGTGAAACCAGTTTCATAAAATTAATACTCTGGATTACATAAATCATTGATAAAAAAGTGAAATCAGTTTCAAAAAATTAATACTCTCGATTACATAAAGTATTGAGAAAAAAGTGAAACCAGTTTCACAAAATTAATACTCTGGATTACATAAAGTATTGAGAAAAAAGTGAAACCAGTTTCATAAAATCAATACTCTGGATTACATAAAGTATTGAGAAAAAAGTGAAAGCAGTTTCATAAAATTAATACTCCGGATTACTTAAAGTATTGAGAAAAAAGTGAAACCAGTTTCATAAAATTATTACTCCGGATTACATAAAGTATTGAGAAAAAAGTGAAAACAGTTTCATAAAATTAATACTCCGGATTACATAAAGTATTGAGAAAAAAGTGAAACCAGTTTCATAAAATTAATAATCCGGATTACATAAAGTATTGAGAAAAAAGTGAAACCAGTTTCACAAAATTTAATACTGCATTACATAAAGTATTGAGAAAAAAGTGAAACCAGTTTCATAAAATTAATACTGCATTACATAAAGTATTGAGAAAAAAGTGAAACCAGTTTCATAAAATTAATACTGCATTACATAAAGTATTGAGAAAAAAAGTGAAACAAGTTTCATAAAATTAATACTCGATTACATACGCAATCTCGACAATACATCCACAAGTACATAAACAAAAATTAGCTTTTCTTGAAACTTATTTCATTTACAGAAATTTACTAGACTCGACATTAAAGTATGTAAAGAGGAGAGATAAGTTTTATCAATCAAGTGACAACATGAATGAGTGAAGTCTGAAGAGAAATAACAACGATAAATAGTAGTAACATTTCTATATTGATGAATAACCGTCCTTACGTCCATAGGTAGTAATGATACTATATCACTGACAGGCTTCAAAAGAATAATTAAATTAAACCACAGTAAGTGAGAGCTACTAGGAAGCACTAGGAGAGAGAGAGAGAGAGAGAGAGAGAGAGAGAGAGAGAGAGAGAGAGAGAGAGAGAGAGAGAGAGAGAGTTAATATCAAAACATAAAGAAACAAAGATAAGCTTCATAAAGTTTTCATGAGAGAGAGAGAGAGAGAGAGAGAGAGAGAGAGAGAGAGAGAGAGAGAGAGAGAGAGAGAGAGAGAGAGAGAGTCAATATCAAAATGTAGAGAACGAAGATAAGCTTCCTAAGGTTTCAATGAGAGAGAGAGAGAGAGAGAGAGAGAGAGAGAGAGAGAGAGAGAGAGAGAGAGAGAGAGAGAGAGGCCTATTAATAAAAAAAATTGTGATGAAGTTACCTTAATGACAATACGTAAAAAGAGAGAGACAGTTAATATCAAAACGTAGAACAACAAAGATAAGCTTCATAAAGTTTAAATGAGAGAGAGAGAGAGAGAGAGAGAGAGAGAGAGAGAGAGAGAGAGAGAGAGAGAGAGAGAGGTCTTTTAATAAGAAAACACTGGCGATGAGTTTAACAAACGAATACACGTAAATTGGATATTTGTATTTGTGTGTGTGTGTACAAGACGGAGGGGGAGGGGTTTCACAGATTGGTGCACACAAACCTCAAAACAAAATCGAACTAAAACCCACCAGAGTGACGCCCTTTGATGCAGGTCTTAAAGGCAGGCTGAGGCAAATCCCAGGTGACTAACTTCTACGCCATCAAAAAAAAAAAAAAAAAAAAAAAAAAAAAAAAAAAAAAAAAAATTCACCACGCCTGAACACCCGATCAAGGGAAAGGAACAGAAATACTGGATTTTGAGAGAGAGAGAGAGAGAGAGAGAGAGAGAGAGAGAGAGAGAGAGAAAAAAAAAAAATTTAATCTATAATTAACCTGATATTTATCACACAAACATATATATATATATAAATATATATATACATATATATATATATATATATATATATATATATATATATATATATATATATATATATATATATATATATATACATATATATATATATATATATATATATATATATATATATATATATATATATATATATATATATATATATATATATATATATATATATATAATGTTTTAGAATATTTCTACCTTATAGAAACAACCACGAGTCAGAAATTGCATCATCCATGTTATTCATGTGAGGTTTGTTTACTTCAGTGTACGTGCGTCATACGAAAACAAACTGGAAACGGATTATTTTGTTTGAGAAAAAAAAAAAAAACTCAAGAAACCCAGCAAGACTTGAACCAGACTCTTTGGGGGAAAAATATATATACTTGCAAAACCAAAATATCATACAGCTAGTTATTGATCAAATCTTAATGTGATCTTGTATATGCATGTGTTAGTACTCCAACGGATATAACTCGCCTTGTTTGACTTTGATCCCTCATCTTCCCAAAGTGAGTGGCACATTATCAGGGATGAGGTTGCAAGAACCACATCCATAGAGTGGATTTGCATTTCATTGAAGATTAATTTTCTTTGCCTTGGAAAAAAAAAATTTGGGGGGGATGAGGTTGCACATCTATAAATTGGAGTTACCTTGCATCCAAGATTTCTTTTTCTCTATGCTATAAGGTAAAAAAAAATAATTATTTGGGATAACTTTACTAAAGTTCTTTTTAATGAAAGACAGAAAGAAGGGGCAACCCTAGGGCCCTATTTAATATTGGTTACAACTAAAAATACTGAATTTAATCGTCGGTCAATACTCACAAGTAAATATGGAGATCAAAAGTAACCTTATCCCGGTAAATCGGAAATATTAATGTCTTATCGCCTTCTGTGCTTAAAACATTTCAGGATTTTTTATCAGCACAATTTACCTACAAAAAAAAAAAAAAAAAAAAAAAAAAAAAAAAAAAAAAAAAAAAAAAAAAAAAAAAACAAGCTGCTACATCGAACTGCCATTATAGAAACAATCTTCTCATCCTTTCCACAAATCTAATTTTCCCAGGAGAATAATAAAAAGTAAAAATTGAAAAATTCTAAATTATTCTTATGCTCCTAACACAACAATAATGATTCAGGAGGTTGAGATAGAAATTGTAATCGCAATACCACCTTCAAGAATAAAATCTAAACCACTGATCTTTTCAGTGGTTTAGGAATATAAGAAAATATGACGTTGGCTGAGTTCCCTTCATGTTTTTGATAACAAAATCAAACGTAGTTATGACAACGGAATGAGACAGCAAAGAAGCCCCAAATCGGATTAAGGTTGTGAGTTTTATGATATAACCTAAGAGATTTAAATCTATATTATTTTTCTGAACGCTTCTACTCTTATACTGACTTTCTACAATCATGTTGGGAATATAATTCTTAGTAATTATCGTTATTTAAATTCTAATATAATACTTCTCCCCTTTAAATAATAGCATTCATGTCGTGATATCTTTTTATTAACATGTCTTGTTAATGTCTTTATTCAGCTTTCGTTCTCATATTCAATCAAGACTTTAAAACTTGTCTTCATGAATCCTTTATTTACATCTTTTGATGATTTTACTTTTTCGTCTTAACCTCAACACTTTCAAACAACGTATCTTCATAAAATTTGCATATGAACTTCAAAACATAGCTTCATCAATTATTTTTATACTATCATTTACAATCAAAGCGATATTCTCATCACAGTATTGCAGTCTTTTGGCATTCATGTCTGCAAGAATACTGTTTACCTATTATTCTACAGCATGGAAAATTTTTATTATACTAGTTCACAAAAAGGGAGAGACGTAAGACATGAAAAATTACCGTCCAATACCTTTACTCTCAGTAATATATAAGATCATATTAGACCGAATAAAAAGACAGATAGACTTTAATACCCTAAGAGAGCAGGCAGGCTTTAGAAAAGGTATTCAACAATTGACCATATCCATGTAATTAACCAGCTAATGGAAACATCAATACAGTATGACAAACCACTATGTATGGCATTTATAGACTATGAGAAATCTTTCAGTTCTCTCAAAACTTCAGCAGTAATGAACGCCCCTCAAAGACAAGGAATAGATTAATTTTATTTAGTACAGCAATGCTAAAAGTACATAGAGATAGTAAGAAAATACCGATGGAGAAAGGAATTAGATAGGGAGACAAACTAGGAAAATTAGCTGGTATAGACTGCCATAGAAAGACCATAAGCAGACACAAGTGGAAAGATATATCAGAGGCCTTTGTTCTCTAGTGAACTATAGATGATGTGATGGCATCTCCCGTGGACTTAATTCAATTAATTGAACCAATCAAAATCGAAATCATATATCAACTAAATATTATATGAATTTCTTACTTATTGCTATTTATCAATGTATTAAATATAGTCAATTCTTTTTAGTGAGGCAGATTTGCACCGACTCCCAGGGGTGCCCTTTTAGCTCGGGAAAGTTTCTTGATCGCTGATTGGTTGGACAAGATCATTCTAACCAATTAAATAGCAGGAAACTTTTCCGAGCTAAAAGGGAACCGCTGCGAGACAGTACAAACTTGCCTCATTATTTTTTTTTTTTTTTTGTAATTGCCACATGAGACACCATAGCTTAAAGGAAAAAAAAAGCACGTGATAACATCAACACATCATCTTATCTCTTTCAGCGAAGAGACATCACATCAGTGATCCTCCCGTCCAAAGCGAATCACGCTGCGTTGCCCATCACGATCGTAAAGCAGAATAAGTATGAAGAAAAATTTTACCATTAGGCGCACGAGGCTAATATATCTGCGAAGGTAATGGGTACCCCATCCGGAGCAATGACCCGGAAAAACGAGCGATGCGGACGGTATTGTAAATAACGAGGCCTCAGCAGGCACGGAGAGAGAGAGAGAGAGAGAGAGAGAGAGAGAGAGAGAGAGAGAGAGAGAGAGAGAGAGAGAGAGAGAGAAGTTGGGGCGGGGGGAGAGAGAGGGAGGCAGAAGGGGGCAAGGAAAGGACCACACTGAGAGCGTGAGTGAAATAGACGAAGACACCCAAATGGCCTGGCTGACAATGCTCGCAGAGAGGAGAGAGAGAGAGAGAGAGAGAGAGAGAGAGAGAGAGAGAGAGATAAATACACTCTTATAAACGATTAATGGGAATAGTGAAAATAGTAATAACATTGATGTATAGTTGAGAGAGAGAGAGAGAGAGAGAGAGAGGAGAGAGAGAGAGAGAGAGAGAGAGAGAGAGAGAGAGAGAAAGAGAGAGAGAGAGAGAGAGAGAGAGAGAGAGAGAGAGAGATTATAAACAATTGGAATAATGTAAATAATAATAACATCAATATACGGTTGAGAGAGAGAGAGAGAGAGAGAGGAGAGAGAGAGAGAGAGAGAGATTTATAAACGATTAATGAGAATAATGGAAACAACATTTGTGGACAGTTCCTATTAACCTTTTCGTATCTTATAAATGCAGCAAAGAATATAAATGCAAAAATTATCCAGGAAAGTTCTATTTCCAACCGAATAAAGCTCGTCCATTTTCTTCCCCGAATTATTTCATATTCCGTATAAAAAATATTGCTGTAATTGGGCATTTGAGTTTCTTTACTCATTAAGACTGAGCAGCCTGTTCCCGTTATCATTATTATTATCATTACTTGCTAAGCTACAACCCTAGTTGAAAAACAGGATGCTATAAGTGGCTTAAACAGGGAAAATAGCCCAGTGAGGAAAGGAAATAAGGAAAATTACAAGAGAAGTTTAAGAAAAATAATAACATTAAAATAAATCTTTCATATATAAACTACAAAAATTTGAAAATACCAAGAAAATAAAAACTTCAAAATAACAAGAAGATAAACAAGATATTATAGTTGTTGGTACTACACTTTTGTGAAATATTTGTAATCTCAAGCAAACTGGAATGCCATTTAGACAGACCTTTTGCATTTAAATTTGGTAACAATTATATAAAGAACTAGCGGGGCACTCCGTATAGCGCAGATCTCCGCCGCGGTAGCTTATTTCTCGACCTTTTGCTTGACTGTGACTTTGACCTTGACCTTCCCAAGTTTAATTTTTTCCAACTTCATACATAACAGTTGATCCCTGCAAGTTTCATTAGTCTACGGTTAAAATTTTGGCCAGGAAACTCTTCACAATGAAACACACACACGCACGCACTACACACACAAACAGGGGGTAAAACATAACCTCCTTCCAACTTCGTTGGCGGAGGTAATAACAGTCCTCTCTTCTTTTATATACAAAATTCCATCAACTTAAATCCTTCGTGGACGAACACAACCTGGTATAATGCCAACTGAGACATGTTTGTTTGAAGAAACACAAGACCAATTATCATTCAGACAAGGATTAAACCAGATCTGACTGGGAACAACCATAATCGTTTCAGAACTGCCAAACAAAAGAGATTATGCATAATTTACTTTACTTTACTTACTTTTACTTTGATGGCTGCCTTTCCAGTCCCATACAGCAGGAGAACCCCACTCTCTACAGACCTCCGCTGTCATTTTACCTTACTCGTTCAGAGTATTTATCGTTTCAGATCACGTATTGTTTACAAAGGATATTCTTTTGTTTTTTGGCGTAAATTTTATTTCTATATATTCAAAGTTTGTTACACTAATTCTTTTCAGCGTTTTGAGATAAGTAACTTTTATGAATAAAGAGTCCGACATCCTAACCAGACCTACCTTCTCTCGGCATGTGAAGGGTGCGTCATTTCAGTGATCTTTGCCTTATCAAAGTTATTTAACCATGTTTCAGATAATACTAGCATATCCAAATATTTCCCGTTTATTAATTCTCGAATTTGAACAGTCTTATTATCTACAGATTGTATATTTACATAGCCACAGTTTATGACATCCCTAGTAACCATGAATAGTATTTTCCGCTAGGTTTTTTCAATTACAAGTCATAAGCTTTGCAGTCTCTAGAATTTACTGTTATGTTAAAAAAATACATAAATGGTTATCTAACCACAAATCTACACTCTTCAGTGTCGATTACACTATCATCTCCCAAAACTTTCCTTAGAATCGTTACTTTAAAACCCTTACATATCTCAAAAGTAACGAGACTTGCGTCAAAACCTCGAGGGTCAGTCAGGGAAGCTGAGCTTGGGAACTTCTAATTTCTTCCAACGGGCAAGATTTGGAATTCCTTCCGATCTTCGGTTTCCTGGGCTCCTATAACCTACTTTCCTTTAAGAGCCGAGTTTAACATTTCCTTCGGGATTAAACCCCAACTCCTTTTCTTTACCTGATATGAATAAAAAAAGGGTGCAGAAATCCGTGTAACTGATCTATAAAAATAAGGAAAAAACTATTACTTTTCATAATAACTTTTAGAAAAATACAGAAGAAACGATTACCAATCCTACCGTCCTTTAGAAAAAAAAAACCAAGATGACAAAAAGCAGTAAGCATAACTTTAAAGAATAAGATTACAAAAACCCAGAAAGCATAAACTTTAAAGAATAAGATTACAAAAACCAGAAAGCATAAACTTTAAAGAATAAGATTACAAAAACCAGAAAGCATAAACTTTAAAGAATACGATTACAAAAAACAGAAAGCATAAACTTTAAAGAATAAGATTAAAAAAAACAGAAAGCATAAACTTTAAAGAATACGATTACAAAAAACTGAAAGCATAAACTTTAAAGAATAAGATAACAAAAACCAGAAAGAAAAAACTTTAAAGAATAAGATTACAAAAACCAGAAAGCATAAACTTTAAAGAATAAGATTACAAAAACCAGAAAGCATAAACTTTAAAGAATAAGATTACAAAAACCAGAAAGCATAAACTTTAAAGAATAAGATTACAAAAAACCAGAAAGCATAAACTTTAAAGAATAAGATTACAAAAACAAGAAAGCATAAACTTTAAAGAATAAGATTACAAAAACCAGAAAGCATAAACTTTAAAGAATACGATTACAAAAAACAGAAAGCATAAACTTTAAAGAATAAGATTAAAAAACAGAAAGCATAAACTTTAAAGAATACGATTACAAAAAACTGAAAGCATAAACTTTAAAGAATAAGATAACAAAAACCAGAAAGAAAAAACTTTAAAGAATAAGATTACAAAAAACCAGACAGCAAAAACTTTAAAGAATAAGATTACAAAAACCAGAAAGCATAAACTTTAAAGAATAAGATTACAAAAACCAGAAAGCATAAACTTTAAAGAATAAGATTACAAAAAACAGAAAGCATAAACTTTAAAGAATAAGATTAAAAAAAAAACAGAAAGCATAAACTTTAAAGAATACGATTACAAAAACCAGAAAGCATAAACTTTAAAGAATAAGATAACAAAAACCAGAAAGAATAAACTTTAAAGAATAAGATTACAAAAACCAGAAAGCATAAACTTTAAAGAATAAGATTACAAAAACCAGAAAGCATAAACTTTAAAGAATAAGATTACAAAAACCAGAAAGCATAAACTTTAAAGAATAAGATTACAAAAACCAAGAGCATAAACTTTAAAGAATACGAATACAAAAACCAGAAAGCATACTTTAAAGAATAAGATTACAAAAACCAGAAAGCATAAACTTTAAAGAATACGATTACAAAAACCAGAAAGCATAAACTTTAAAGAATAAGATTACAAAAACCAGAAAGCATAAACTTTAAAGAATACGATTACAAAAACCAGAAAGCATAAATTTTAAAGAATACGAATACAAAAACCAGAAAGCATAAACTTTAAAGAATAAGATTACAAAAAACCAGAAAGCATAAACTTTAAAGAATAAGATTACAAAAACCAGAAAGCATAAACTTTAAAGAATAAGATTACAAAAACCAGAAAGCATAAACTTTAAAGAATACGATTACAAAAAACAGAAAGCATAAACTTTAAAGAATACGAATACAAAAACCAGAAAGCATAAACTTTAAAGAATAAGATTACAAAAACCAGAAAGCATAAACTTCAAAAGAATAAGATTACAAAAACCAGAAAGCATAAACTTTAAAGAATACGATTACAAAAAACAGAAAGCATAAACTTTAATGAATAAGATTAAAAAAAACAGAAAGCATAAACTTTAAAGAATACGATTACAAAAACCAGAAAGCATAAACTTTAAAGAATAAGATAACAAATACCAGAAAGCATAAACTTTAAAGAATAAGATTACAAAAACCAGAGAGCATAAACTTTAAA
The DNA here is from genome assembly GCF_036898095.1 of Palaemon carinicauda. NCBI lineage: Eukaryota > Metazoa > Arthropoda > Malacostraca > Decapoda > Palaemonidae > Palaemon > Palaemon carinicauda. The sequence continues at coordinate 137,872,162 of NC_090739.1, forward strand.
GAATAAGATTACAAAAACCAGAAAGCATAAACTTTAAAGAATAAGATTACAAAAAACAGAAAGCATAAACTTTAAAGAATAAGATTACAAAAACCAGAAAGCATAAACTTTAAAGAATAAGATTCCAAAAATCAGAAAGCATAAACTTTAAAGAATACGATTACAAAAACCAGAAAGCATAAACTTTAAAGAATAAGAATACAAAAACCAGAAAGAATAAACTTTAAAGAATAAGATTACAAAAACCAGAAAGCATAAACTTTAAAGAATAAAATTACAAAAACCGAAAACTTAAACTTTAAAGAATAAGATTACAAAAACCAGAAAGCATAATCTTTAAAGAATAAGATTACAAAAATCAGAAAGCAAAAAACTTTAATGAATAAGATTAACAAAAACCGAAAGCATAAACCTTAAAGAATAAGATTACACAATCCGAAAGCATAAACTTTAAAGAATAAGATTACAAAAACCAGAAAGTATAAACTTTAAAGAATAAGATTCCAAAAATCAGAAAGCATAAACAATAAAGAATAAGATTACATAAACCAAAAGCATAAACTTTAAAGAATAAGATAAAAAAAAAAGAAAACACAAATTTTATAGAATAAGATTCCAAAAACCAGAATGCGTAAACTTTAAAGACTAAAATTACAAAAACTAGAAAGCATAAACTTTAAAGAATAAGATTAAAAAAAAGAAAACACTAATCTTAAAGAATAAGATTACAAAACCGAAAGCATAAACTTTAAAGAATAAGATTACAAACCCAGAAAGCGTAAACTTTAAAGAATAAAATTAACAAAAACGAAAGCATGAATTTTAAAGAATAAGATAAAAAAAAACGAAAGCATAAATTTTAAAGAATAAGATAAAAAAACGAACGCATAAATTTTAAAGAATAAGATTACAAAAACCAGAAAGCATAAAAAAAAAAAAAAGTTTAAAATAAGACTTGGCCTACTTCCTTCCCCTAATGAAGTTAATATCAAGGAATGCTACCATCGAATGTCTCCTCAAGTAATAATCCAACATCAAAGGGACCGCTGAGAGAGAGAGAGAGGAGAGAGAGAGAGAGGAGAGGAGAGGAGAGAGAGAGAGAGAGAGGAGAGAGAGAAAGTTTAGAGAATAATTGGTTGAAAGGTGAATTCTAGAAGACACAAATCAAACACACTCATCAGTTGGAGCTTTCTTTTTTTATACTCAATATGTTCTACTTATATCACCAGCTTATATTATCCATACTATATCTATATCTTATCTATACTATACGGATATATTTTTCAAACCATCATTGTGTAAATTTTTCCTTACCTGTGGGGTCCGCTTGATAGTCTTCTTATCTCCTCTATACAATAAAGATAAGCGTTTGGCTAAATATATATATATATATATATAATATTATTATATATATATATATATATAATATATATATATATATATATATATATATATATATATATATATATATATATCTTTCCGGTCACGCTCAGAGGCATTGCCAGACGTTTTAACTACTATAGTCCATTTCTTTTAGCGAGTCATATTTGCACCGACTCGCAGCGGTGCCCTTTTAGCTCGGAAAAGTTTCCTGATCGCTGATTGGGCTGGGCAAGATAATTCTAACCAATCAGCGACCAGGAAACTTTTCCGAGCTAAAAGGGCACCGTTGCGAGTCGGTGCAAATATGAATCGCTAAAAGAAATGGACTATAGGTCTCTCCCCGTCCCTCAGGTAGGGGAAGAGGGAGTAGTCATACCCTGGTGAAACAGGATATCCCATGAGCTACACTCGATAACCACAATTTTCCTCAAATTGCCGAACCTGCCGTATTATAGTTAAGAAAGGGGATGGGTTGAACTGCGTGTTTACGTGTGCCTTCATATCTATCTAAATATTCAACAGTCATTTTTGACGGGTCACGTACACTAAATGGGAATAATGGTAATGATCCATCTTATTGAAGGCATAAGATTGTGGGATCTCATTATACAACACTGGAATTACGTTTAACAATAATGACAGCAGAGGCAAATTAATCTTTGATTAGCGAATTGAGTTAGTTACTTGTTCCCAAACTATTTATCATCTATTATTATTATTATTATTATTATTATTATTATTATTAGCTAAGCTACAACCATAGATGGAAAAACAAAATGCTATAAGCCACAAGGGCTCCAATAGGGAAAAATAGCCCGGTGAGGAAAGAATATAATGAAATAAACGACATGAAAAATAATGAACAATTAAAATATCTAAAAAACAGTAAAAACATCAAAACATATATTCCATACATAAACTATAAAAAGACTTATGTCAGCCTCTTCAACA
>NC_090739.1:137882495-137889995 GCF_036898095.1 Palaemon carinicauda
TAGCTAGTAATAATAATAATAATAATAATAATAATAATAATAATAATAATAATAATAATAATAATAATAATGGAATACACTAATCTTTAACCTGTCGATAAGTGAACAGAGTAAGATATCTAATTCTATTCACCAAAATGTAAAATTTTCAATTAAAATATATGTAAAATACAACTTAATCTTTCAAATAATGTATGTCATGAGTATATATAGAATTAACTATATTAAGACTATACTATCTGCTCTAGCATTTAAGACTCTCGGCTCATGACCGGGCAATAAAACATTAATTTTGGATGACTGATCTTCTGGTCGTGTTCCTCCTGTTGTCTTGTATTTTGGTTGAATTGAATTGAATATAGGATTTAGGCATTAAGCCAAGCACTGGGGCATCAAAGGTCATTCAGCGCTATATAACGAAAATCATTCAATCATATCTGTATACTCACACCATTTAGTATCATTTTAACCTTTAATACAAATCGCAACACTTTCATACAATAAAATCTAGATGTGAAATAAATAGGGATTAAAAGGGTAAAATAAATAAATAAATTAATAAAATCAATTATAGCTCGTAATATAACCCAATACTTTGTATAAATTTTCTCAAGTTAAGTCTTGCATTTTGGGATCTTAAATACATGATAAAAAAATGAGTAGCCTATATGTAGAGTATATTACGTTTTATATAAAATAATTATTATAGAAATTGCCTTCGTGAGGAGGACTCGCAAAAAAAAAATCCACAAACAAAAACACAAATCCACAAACAAAAACAGAGTTATGACTTGAATTATGTTTTCCAAAGGCTTATGGATAAGACTTCGAATGTTCTTGTTGTCACCTTCATCATATATATATATATATATATATATATATATATATATATATATATATATATATATATATATATATATATATGTTATATATATATTTATGTTATATATATATATATATATATATATGTTATATATATATATATATATATATATATATATATATATATATATATATATATATATATATATATATATATATATATATATATATATATATTAGTTTAGAGAAATCATATGACGATATTATATACGAATTCACTTTTTACATTTGATTTGAAAGGCAACATATCTCATAAATGGTTTATATTACTTCCAAGGTAATAATATAATGGCGGCAAATCACAACATAACAATACATGAGGTGGAATGACTCAATATTACTCATAAACAAATAGGTTCCTTCCTGAACAAAAAAGGTTTATAAAGCTCTTCAATCAATACGATCATCAAACTATTTAGGATTGTTGTGGCCTAATTGGTAACGTCTCTGCTTAATGTTTGCCAGTCGGGGGTTCAATTCCCGCTCAGTCTCGTTAGTGCCATTAGTGTCTGCAACCATACCATCCTTGTGAGCTACTGAGAGGGGGGGGGGCCTATAGGTCTATCTGTTGCGTCATCAGCAGTCATTGCCTGGCCCTTCCTGGTCTAAAGCTTGGGTGGAGAGGGGGCTTGGGCGCTGACGCTTGTCCTGCTTTATATGCCAATGTCACTGTCCCTTGCCTCTGCTATTCCTGAGCGGCCTTTAAACCTTTAAATCGAAAAACAAACATCAAATCCGGCAAATCCCACACACTGAACCCTCAAATTTGAGAGACGCCTCCTAAAATGTTATCAATCATTTGATAAGGATTTTATATCACAATTCCACCTACCATTTACCTACAGATTTTCGTTTGTTTATCTTTCCTTATCTTTATTTTCTCATACCTATGTTACGATTACCTTATCTGGACTACTTTTATATTTTTATTTTTTGTTTACAAATCTTCGTTTTTTTAAAAGTATTTTGTACCTATTGGACTATTAATTTATCTCTCTCTCTCTCTCTCTCTCCTCTCTCTCTCTCTCTCTCTCTCTCTCTCTCTCTCTCTCTCTCTCTCTATATATATATATATATATATATATATTTATATATATATACATATATATATATATACATACATATATATATATATATGTATATATATACATATAAATGTACATATATATAAATTTATACATACACACATATAGGCTATATATATATATATATATATATATATATATATATATATATATATATATATATATATATATATATATATATATATATATATATAGATATATATATTTGAAATATGTATAAATTCTTATTGTTCCAACCTCTTCTATGGACCTAAGTAACTATATGTAGCTACTTGGCTCGCAGGTATGGTTTCACTATTCAAAATAATAAAGCGGTAATATATAGCTATGAATGAAATTCTAAATGTAAGGTAAGATTTTTTTTAAATATAATTCAAAATCGCCAGACGATATCCATTTGGTCGTTTGATTACATAACGAAAAGAATAGATGAGTAACCTGTACTATTGACGTAGGCTATTACATTATCTGGGTCATTCAAGATTAGTGGAGGGAAGAAAAAAAAAAAAAGTTTGACAAAGGTCCCTAGTGATTGAAATTTTGTTCTTGCTTCCGTTTTCCCAGAGTATAACTCTAATCTTTCATGTTTTCGCGTTAAGCTCCACTGGTTTCAAATCCATTATATCCTGGATAGTATAGTTTTGCCTCTGGTCTTTTTTTATCAAGAAAGATTAAAAAACCCAAACCTATAAAACACAAAAGGTAAGTCCTCCACGAAATACCATTGAAACCAATTCATAACTTATATCTATTGGAAACCAGATACATGTGAACAAGTCAGAAATCCTTTATCCAACTCTCTCGGCGGGTAGAAATACAATCACCTGACAGGAATCAAGAATCTATTACAAGCAGGATAGACGACATAGTGAAAAAAGGCTTTGACTCATGAGATTTGTTACAAGTGCTGTTTATATATCCATGAAAGGCTAAGCTCAGACACCTTCTCTCGAAACTCAGATATGTTTCCTGCCCTGGGCGCTTGATGTATTACTTACATTACAGATCCTACCTACACAAACTGCGAGAGAGAGACTGACGCAGCCAATGGCGTAATTAGAATGACGCAGTCAATGACCTAATTACCTAAACAATTGCATCTCTGTGAATGAAGAGAAACGGCAATGCTGAGAGATTTGACCTCAAGAGCGGTTCTACCAACCCAATTTTATTATTATTATTATTATTATTATTATTATTATTATTATCATTATTAGCCAAGGTACAACCCTAGTTGGAAAAGCAAGATGCTATAAGCCCAAGGGCTCTAATAGGGAAAAATATCCCAGTGAGGAAAGGAAATAAGGAAATAAATAAATAATGAGAACAAGTTAATAATAAATCATTCTAAAACAGTAACAACGTCAAAGCAGATATGTCCTATATAAACTATTAACAACGTTAAAACAGATATGTCATATATAAACTTTAAAAACTCATGTCAGCCTGGTCAGCATAAAAATATTTGCTCCAACTTTGAACTTTTGAAGTTCTACTGATTCAACTACCCGATTTAGTAAGAACTTTTGAAGTCTAGGAAACGAAATCAGAACATTTCTGTAATCACCAATATTACAGGATATTACTGTATGGGTTTCTTGGCCTATTGGAAACGTCCTTGTCGGACAATCTCCTACATTAGGATTCGAGGCCCGCTCAAGCCCGATAGTTTCTCGTGGTGTCTGGAACTTCACCATCCTTGTGAGCTAAGAATGGGGGGGGGGGGAGAAGCTTATGGAGTCATTAGCAACCATTGCCTATCCATTCCTGGCCCTAGCTTGGACGGTTCGGTATAGATTGCCTTGCCTATAGCAAGACACGCTGATCATATGCCATTCCTTGAACACTATTTTATACAATTATCTTGCTGACATATTTTACTTAGAGATTAGTCTAAAATATCCTCTTTTATTATATAATTTATATGAATAATGTGTTTTTCTCTTTTTGTTCATATATACCTACATACACATATTCGTGTGTACATAATTTATGGATATGGCCCAGCGCTGAGATCGGTAGGCCATATATAATTTTCATTTCATTGTGGATGGAAGTATTTTCGACAGCATTATCATATTATTAATGATAATAATGACATTAATAAAAATAATCTGGAAAATATTACTTAAGCATCAAAACTGTAGATGTAAAAGATCCATACAAGAAATATATGAATCGGGAGAAAGAAACTGAAAACTAGCAAGAATAAATAGTAAAAGGGAAAGAGAAAAAAAAATCGTTCAAGAATTCATTGGGTTTGTAGATCGGGGAAGTGAAATAAATCACTGGGACAAAGGAGCTGTAAAGTAGAACTTGTTTATGTTACGACACCTTGATACAGTAAAAAAAAAAAAAAAAAAAAAAAAAAGAAAGAAAAAAAAAATCCAACAGTTGAATGAGAGAATGGTCAATTAATCACGGAAAGAAAAACTATTGAAATACAAATTGAAAGAAATCTACACCTGAATCAAAGATGACGGCTAGAGACGAGAAAAAATATGATTAGAAATACTGGCGATCAGTTTTAAGCACAGAGATGATTTGTTTCAAAGGGTTAAATCCAAAAAGTGAATATTCCCATTCTATCAAAAATAATTATTTAAGTAAACTATGAAACAAACGAAAAAAGAAAAAAAATAACCCAAATTCCACAATATATATCAATAAGAAATTCTATAATATATATCTATAAGAAATTCTATAATATATATCAATAGGAAATTTTATAATTGAATGACAATTTTTTGTTAGAATCCATTTATGTGAATACCTGATGGATCAATAAACAAGGTTCAGCCATTAAAACTCAAAAGTTTATTAATTTTAGGATTGAATATACTTGAAAATTGGCTTGTACACAATCGTCATACGAACGAATGGTATACATTCTATGTTCATTATCTATCTGAAATATCAAGATTTCTTATCGGTTTTGCGTATATCTTCATTTTGAATACAAAGATCTTTTTAAAGCACTTAAATGATCAGCTATTAAATAATATAAAAAGTTTTACGATTCAATATCCCTTGATGAGAATTGGCTTGTACACCATCAGCATACGAATAAATGGTATACATTCTATATTCATTATCTATCTTAAGTTGAGTCCCTTGTCAGGCTGGGAGGAACGTAGAGAGTAGAGGTCCCCTTTTTGTTTTGTTTCATTTGTTGATGTCGGCTACCCCCCAAAATTGGGGGAAGTGCCTTGGTATATGCATGTATGTATCTATCTTAAGTAACAAGATTTCTTATCCGTTCTGTGGATATTTTAATTTTTTTAAAACGAAGGGCTTTTTTAAGCCGTTATCAATTATCTACCTCTATATAAAGCTGAAAAATAATCTTAGGTACCTTTTTAAATATGGTATTCAGATGTAAAATTCTACGTAATGAAATCAGATCTCTAATCAACGCTAAGGTTCGAGCCGACCGGCTTATCACATAAAGAAATTTCCATATGGGTCAGAGATCCGTCGCCAGAGTGAATTCGAAGTTAAAAGGTATTTGTGGCTTATTTAAAAGAGTTAAATTCACGAGTGTTAGTAATAAAATTACCATAAAACGGCCAAGTGTTACACACTCACCAATCAGCTATAATGGCAGAGATATGTTGATTTAGATTCTATGTACAAATCCTGGATTTGACAGGGTTAAATACAGCATATTCGGATTCAACGTTTACCTTTACTTCTACTCAGTGTACAGCTTCGAATCTTTGGTCGTGCAGTAGTAGTTATCATAAAAGGAATTTCATTATAGTCTGTGACCCTGTGGCAGAGGTAATTCGATGTTAAGAGGTTATTTGAAAAAAAATATATGCATACACATACACACACTCACACACATACACATACACACACACATATATATTTATATATATATATATATATATATATATATATATGTGTGTGTGTGTATAGAGAGAGAGAGAGGAGAGAGAGAGAGAGAGAGAGAGAGAGAGAGAGAGAGGAGAGAGAGAGAGAGAGAGAAGAGAGAGAGAGAGAGAGAGATACAAAATACCTTTGGAAAAACAAGAATTTATACATATTTGAAAAATATATGTAAACATACTGTATATATATATGTATATATATATATATATATATATATATATATATATATATATATATATATATATATATATATATATATACAGAGAGAGAGAGAGAGAGAGAGAGAGAGAGAGAGAGAGAGAGAGAGAGAGAGAGAGAGAGAGAGAGAAAGAGAGAGAGTCGAGTAGATACAAAATACCCTTGAAAAAAAAAGATTCTCTACATATTGCAGAGCAAACAATTTGACCTTTGACCTTGATATAGGTGTCATGAAACCCCCTTTAATTCAGCATTGCACTTCCTCGGTACACTACCGTCTCTCCTTTCTTCTATCCCAGTACTTTCCCTCCCCCTACAGCTGCACCACTAACAACCGCTACTTCGTTCTTTCTCTCGCACCCTATTCAAATCACAACAACAACAAACGATGTCCTCAGAGTCTGGTAAACAAGCCAGGGGCAATACCATTACTCCCATCTGGTGTCAATTCGTCTAAACTCGCGTGGAAAGCGAGTGGTTGCCTAATTACGATGGGAGGTAAGGAGTTCGTTCGTTCACCTGAAAAAAAGATAATCTAATTTCGAAATTAATGAAGATTCGTTTGGCAAATGGGATCTAAACAGGATTAGGTAGATCCGGTGATATCACATATTGCAATGTTAAAAAGAGATTGAACCAAATATTACAGATTGCTCAGGGAAGATCACAAATCATCATCTTCCCTGAACGTTATTTCATGGGATTCTTTCGAACGATCCGAATGAAGAGCTGAATTGAAATGGGTTAGAAATGTGAAAATACTTCAGAGTAGTGAAAACGTTAGCTTAGCCTAGAGACTACGCACTATACTCAATTTCTTTCAATGAGGTGCATTTGCACGGACTTGCAGGGGTGCCCTTTTAGCTTGGAAAAGTTTCCTACTAGTTGGATGGATGGACAGAATAATTCTAACCAATCAGCTAGTAGGAACCTTGTCCGAGCTAAAAGGGCACCCCTGCAAGTCAGTGCAAATCCGCCTCATCAAAAAAAATTTAATATAGTCAGTGTTCCGATAAAAAAAAAAATAGGAAGTAATAGGAGAGAGAAATATCAGAGTACCTATAAAGCATATAGATTTATACGAGGTACTAGCTAAGTAAGTGACCCATTGTGGTTGGGTAAGGGTAGAAAGGAACCCAGTGCTGAAGACAGGCATATGTTGTGATGGAAGTTTATCTGAACTATAGTCAATTTTTTTTTTTAGCGAGGCAATTTGCAACGACTCGCAGCGGTGCCCTTTTAGATAGGAAAAGTTTCCTGATCGCTGATTGGTTGGACAAGATAATTCTAACCAATCAGCGATCAGGTAACTTTTCAGAGCTAAAAGGGCACCGATGCGAGTCGGTGCAAATGCGCCTCATTAAAAGAAATTGACTATAGGTTTATCCACGATTCAAAACTTCGAGTATGAATGAGGCTGTGTTGATGTTTCTCTGGA
>NC_090739.1:137897495-137900136 GCF_036898095.1 Palaemon carinicauda
ATAAAAAAGGAATGAAGAGAAGGAAAAACTATAAGTGTCTGTTAGATACACAATTATGAATTTGCATTAAAAATCGTAAATGTCTGGCAACATTTATTCCATGATTTTTACTGTTTTAAAAACGGATATATTGACGTAAAGGAGTGATATTTCAGTAACCAACCCGTAAAAGGTAAAACCAAAGTAAGGTAAAATTACTGTCGCCTGTATTTTACTGAAATACGGGTGAGAACAGTATATTTTCACGGGGAATTTCCGATTAAAATTACGGTTCTCTTTTTAACACTGTGTACTGCAAGAGAGTATGTGCAAGATGAGGCTGATGAGGTTATATGCAGTTACTGTACATAAATATCCAATGAAGTTATTTTTTTTTTCTGGAAGGGGGTGTAGGGGTTAATAATCGCTAAAAGTATAATTAATATTTTTTATTATGTTTTTTTTATTGTTTTTTTTATTATTGTTATGCAAGGAAACGCTTTATTGGTGATACATCTGTAATATATATACACTATACATATATGTACGCACACACACATTAATATACATATATATATATATATATATATATATATATATATATATATATATATATATATATATATACACAAACACACAAACACACACACACATACACACACACACATACATATATATATATATTATATATATATATATATATATATATATGCGTGTGTATATATTGTATGCACTGTATGTATATGTGCGAGTGTATGTATACGTAAAACGCAAAAATTAATACTCAGCATAACAAAATATAAAACACACCAGCAACAATCTCAAACCAGAGCCAATAAATCATTTGCAGCACTACGTTTACGTTTATAAAGAAATGCCTTTGGTGAAATCAACCTATTACCAACCAACCATAAATAATCTCGTAAATAAAAACCTGAGAGAGAGAGAGAGAGAGAGAGAGGAGAGAGAGAGAGGAGAGAGAGAGAGGAGAGAGAGAGAGAGAGAGAGAGAGAGAGAGAGAGAAGGAAGTAATTTGGGGAATGGAGGTTAGGAAGGGACACACAAGCCATATATAAAAGAAAATGAGGAAATGCGAAGAGATTCTAAAGATTATTAATATATTTCATTGTAAAATCATTAGAAAAACTGAACTACATTGTTCACCAAAAGCGAGTGTACGAAAAATATGAAAGAAATGGTTTCATAAAATGAATAGCCAAATTAATAATGAAAAAAATATTCATATCAGCAATAAGTTGTGAGAGGAATGGCTCTCCGGAATACATAATGATATAGTAAATATGAAGAAAAGACTTAAAAATATTAAAAAAAATGAAATAACGCTAGGAAATATGAGAATAACTTCGTAGAAAAAGAGAAAAATATACTGAAGATATCTTCAGTGGCGAAGTTTTTATCTCGATGACACTCGTCCGTCTCTTCATGTCTCCAGCGACACATGAGAGAGAGAGAGAGAGAGAGAGAGAGAGAGAGAGAGAGAGAGAGAGAGAGAGGAGAGAGAGAATGATTTGAAGTTCTCTGGCATCCTCACATCGAAGGTCATTGACGCCGATATCGTTTATCATAAATAAAGACTAAAAGAATATTCAATTAAAACCAGAAAAGTAAATATGTTACAAAGGTTATATAGCTTTCAAGAGACGAGAGAGAGAGAGAGAGAGAGAGAGAGAGAGAGAGAGAGAGAGAGAGAGAGAGAGCGCGTTTTTAAAACGTATTGTGAATTCCTGCCAAAGAGGGAAAATGGCCTCCTGGTGATATTAGCGCAATGGATGGCAAATTGCGAAAAGTGGATTGCCGAAATGAATAAAGTCGATTGATATTCTAATTATTATTATTATTATTATTATTATTACATGCTAAGCTACAACCCTAGTTGGAAAAGCAGGATGCTATAAGCCCAGGGGCTCCAACAGGGAAAATAGCTCAGTGAGGAAAGGAAACAAGGAAAATAAAATATCTTAAGAAGAGCAACAATATTAAAACAAATAACACTTGATAAACTATAAAAACTTTAACAAAACAAGTGGAAGAGAAATAAGATATAAGATAGAACAGTGTGCCCGAGTGTACCCTCAAGCAAGAGAACTCTAACCGAAGACAGTGGAAGACCATGGTACAGAGGCTACGGCACTACCTAAGATTAGAGAACAATGGTTTGATTTTGGAGTGTCCTTCTCCTAGAAGAGCTGCTTACCACAGCTAAAGAGTCTCTTCTACCCTTACAAAGAGGAAAGTGGCCACTGAACAATTACAGTGCAGTAAGAAGAATTGTTTGGTAATCTCAGTGTTGTCAGGTGTATGAGGACAGAGGAGAATATGTAACAAATAGGCCAGACTATTCGATGTGTGAATATGTAGGCAAAGGGAAAATGACCGTAACCAGAGAGAAGGATCCAATGTAGTACTGTCTGGCCAGTCAAAAGACCCCGTAATTCTAATTGGAAATTCTCTGTAAAATATTCTGTTCTCACCCGTATTTCAGTAAATACAACCGACCGTAATTTTACCTTACTTTGTTATTATCTTTTACTGGTTGGTGACCATAATATCACTCCTTTACGTCAATATATCGGTTTATATTTACGGGAAAAATCCTGGAATAAAAGTTGCCGGACATATACCGTTTTTTTTAAAGGCAAAT
>NC_090739.1:137900636-137920636 GCF_036898095.1 Palaemon carinicauda
CTTATCTGCTTATCAAATGTCAATAAGAAAGACTAAGCCCCCCCCCCCAAAAAAAAAAAACACTTTTATCACAAATTCCAAAGCCTAAATAGAGAGTCTTCTAGACACTCCTCTTCAGCTATACTTAGCAATCAGTAAACAATAATGCCATGACTTTCCAGGAAAATTCTGGAACCTAATAAAGCATGAGACCTGATTAATTGTACAGCAAGTTTGCCATTACAAATCAGTCCATCAAATTCGCTTGCAGTTTGTTTCCTAATTTCCTTTCATCACTGAGCTATATTCCCTGTTGGAGCGCTTGGGCTTATAGCATCCTGCTTTTCCAGCTAGGGTTGTAGCTTGGCACATAATAATAATAATAATAATAATAATAATAATAATAATAATAATAATAATAATAATGATGATCATATCTATTATAATAATAATAATAATAATAATAATAATAATATTATTATTATTAATAATAATAATAATAATGACATTTGAATTTTCTAGACATAAAATGAGGACATATGCACACAAAGCAATCGATAAGACCATAGGTACGCCACTACGTCATTTAAAAAGCCCAGATAGCAAGATAACATACCTTTGTTTTGTGACTAGTTTACTTTTTTTTTGGGGGGGGGGTCGGTCAATTTAATCACACCGATAAGTTATTATAGAAACAATCACTGATCTGGAACTGATAATAACCTAGATCCTCTTATGTAAATAGATGTTTTTTTTTTTCTTTTTACTCTATAGATAATTTCAGGGTTTGTGTCTCTAACGACTTTTTTTCTAAATTTTATAACTAATGATATTTTGTGTTTTTACATAATTAACGACTTTATTTTCTCTATTTTCTAGCTAACGATATTTTGTGTTTTTACATATAAGAGTTACAGTAATACTACACAGTATTCTAGACGTTTTATTCCAGCTGTGACCAAGTTGTGAAATGATCTTACTAATCGGGTAGTTGAATCAGTAGAACTTCAAAAGTTCAAAATTGCAGCAAATGTTTTTATGTTGAATAGGCTGACATAAGTCTTTTTATATTTATATATTACGAAATATATTTTAATGTTGTTAACCTTTATAAAATATTTTATTTTAATTGTTCATTACATCTTATATCGTTTATTTATTTCCTTATTTCCTTTCCTCACTGGACTGTTTTTCCGTGTTGGAGCCCTTGGGCTTATAGCATCTTGCTTTTCCAACTTGGGTTGTACCTTAGCTAGTAGTATATAATAATAATAATAATAATAATAATAATAATAATAATAATAATAATAATAATGGAATACACTAATCTTTAACCTGTCGATAAGTGAACAGAGTAAGATATCTAATTCTATTCACCAAAATGTAAAATTTTCAATTAAAATATATGTAAAATACAACTTAATCTTTCAAATAATGTATGTCATGAGTATATATAGAATTAACTATATTAAGACTATACTATCTGCTCTAGCATTTAAGACTCTCGGCTCATGACCGGGCAATAAAACATTAATTTTGGATGACTGATCTTCTGGTCGTGTTCCTCCTGTTGTCTTGTATTTTGGTTGAATTGAATTGAATATAGGATTTAGGCATTAAGCCAAGCACTGGGGCATCAAAGGTCATTCAGCGCTATATAACGAAAATCATTCAATCATATCTGTATACTCACACCATTTAGTATCATTTTAACCTTTAATACAAATCGCAACACTTTCATACAATAAAATCTAGATGTGAAATAAATAGGGATTAAAAGGGTAAAATAAATAAATAAATTAATAAAATCAATTATAGCTCGTAATATAACCCAATACTTTGTATAAATTTTCTCAAGTTAAGTCTTGCATTTTGGGATCTTAAATACATGATAAAAAAATGAGTAGCCTATATGTAGAGTATATTACGTTTTATATAAAATACTTATTATAGAAATTGCCTTCGTGAGGAGGACTCGCAAAAAAAAAATCCACAAACAAAAACACAAATCCACAAACAAAAACAGAGTTATGACTTGAATTATGTTTTCCAAAGGCTTATGGATAAGACTTCGAATGTTCTTGTTGTCACCTTCATCATATATATATATATATATATATATATATATATATATATATATATGTTATATATATATTTATGTTATATATATATATATATATGTTATATATATATATATATATATATATATATATATATATATATATATATATATATATATATATATATATATATATATATATTAGTTTAGAGAAATCATATGACGATATTATATACGAATTCACTTTTTACATTTGATTTGAAAGGCAACATATCTCATAAATGGTTTATATTACTTCCAAGGTAATAATATAATGGCGGCAAATCACAACATAACAATACATGAGGTGGAATGACTCAATATTACTCATAAACAAATAGGTTCCTTCCTGAACAAAAAAGGTTTATAAAGCTCTTCAATCAATACGATCATCAAACTATTTAGGATTGTTGTGGCCTAATTGGTAACGTCTCTGCTTAATGTTTGCCAGTCGGGGGTTCGATTCCCGCTCAGTCTCGTTAGTGCCATTAGTGTCTGCAACCATACCATCCTTGTGAGCTACTGAGAGGGGGGGGGGCCTATAGGTCTATCTGTTGCGTCATCAGCAGTCATTGCCTGGCCCTTCCTGGTCTAAAGCTTGGGTGGAGAGGGGGCTTGGGCGCTGACGCTTGTCCTGCTTTATATGCCAATGTCACTGTCCCTTGCCTCTGCTATTCCTGAGCGGCCTTTAAACCTTTAAATCGAAAAACAAACATCAAATCCGGCAAATCCCACACACTGAACCCTCAAATTTGAGAGACGCCTCCTAAAATGTTATCAATCATTTGATAAGGATTTTATATCACAATTCCACCTACCATTTACCTACAGATTTTCGTTTGTTTATCTTTCCTTATCTTTATTTTCTCATACCTATGTTACGATTACCTTATCTGGACTACTTTTATATTTTTATTTTTTGTTTACAAATCTTCGTTTTTTTAAAAGTATTTTGTACCTATTGGACTATTAATTTATCTCTCTCTCTCTCTCTCTCTCTCTCTCTCTCTCTCTCTCTCTCTCTCTCTCTCTCTCTCTCTCTCTCTCTCTCTCTCTATATATATATATATATATATATATATTTATATATATATACATATATATATATATACATACATATATATATATATATATATGTATATATATATACATATAAATGTACATATATATAAATTTATACATACACACATATAGGCTATATATATATATATATATATATATATATATATATATATATATATATATATATAGATATATATATTTGAAATATGTATAAATTCTTATTGTTCCAACCTCTTCTATGGACCTAAGTAACTATATGTAGCTACTTGGCTCGCAGGTATGGTTTCACTATTCAAAATAATAAAGCGGTAATATATAGCTATGAATGAAATTCTAAATGTAAGGTAAGATTTTTTTTAAATATAATTCAAAATCGCCAGACGATATCCATTTGGTCGTTTGATTACATAACGAAAAGAATAGATGAGTAACCTGTACTATTGACGTAGGCTATTACATTATCTGGGTCATTCAAGATTAGTGGAGGGAAGACAAAAAAAAAAAGTTTGACAAAGGTCCCTAGTGATTGAAATTTTGTTCTTGCTTCCGTTTTCCCAGAGTATAACTCTAATCTTTCATGTTTTCGCGTTAAGCTCCACTGGTCTCAAATCCATTATATCCTGGATAGTATAGTTTTGCCTCTGGTCTTTTTTTATCAAGAAAGATTAAAAAACCCAAACCTATAAAAAACAAAAGGTAAGTCCTCCACGAAATACCATTGAAACCAATTCATAACTTATATCTATTGGAAACCAGATACATGTGAACAAGTCAGAAATCCTTTATCCAACTCTCTCGGCGGGTAGAAATACAATCACCTGACAGGAATCAAGAATCTATTACAAGCAGGATAGACGACATAGTGAAAAAAGGCTTTGACTCATGAGATTTGTTACAAGTGCTGTTTATATATCCATGAAAGGCTAAGCTCAGACACCTTCTCTCGAAACTCAGATATGTTTCCTGCCCTGGGCGCTTGATGTATTACTTACATTACAGATCCTACCTACACAAACTGCGAGAGAGACTGACGCAGCCAATGGCGTAATTAGAATGACGCAGTCAATGACCTAATTACCTAAACAATTGCATCTCTGTGAATGAAGAGAAACGGCAATGCTGAGAGATTTGACCTCAAGAGCGGTTCTACCAACCCAATTTTATTATTATTATTATTATTATTATTATTATTATTATTATTATTATTATTATTATTATTATTAGCCAAGCTACAACCCTAGTTGGAAAAGCAAGATGCTATAAGCCCAAGGGCTCTAATAGGGAAAAATATCCCAGTGAGGAAAGGAAATAAGGAAATAAATAAATGATGAGAACAAGTTAATAATAAATCATTCTAAAACAGTAACAACATCAAAGCAGATATGTCCTATATAAACTATTATCAACGTCAAAACAGATATGTCATATATAAACTATAAAAAGACTCATGTCAGCCTGGTAAACATAAAAATATTTGCTCCAACTTTGAACTTTTGAAGTTCTACTGATTCAACTACCCGATTTGGAAGATCATTCCACAACTTGGTAAGAACTTTTGAAGTCTTGGAAACGAAAACAGAACATTTCTGTAATCACCAATATTACAGAATATTACTGCATGGGTTTCTTAGCCTATTGGAAACGTCCTTGTCGGACAATCTCCTAGACTGGGATTCGAGGCCCGCTCAAGCCCGATAGTTTCTCGTGGTGTCTGCAACTTCACCATCCTTGTGATCTAAGGATGGGGGTAGGGGGGGGGGGGTGGAGAAGCTTATGGAGTCATTAGCAACCATTGCCTATCCATTCCTGGTCCCAGTTAGGACGGTTCGGTATAGATTGCTTTGCCTATAGCAAGACACGCTGATCATATAATGCCATTCCTGAGCGACCTTTACTCCTTGAACACTGCTCTATGCAATTAGCTTGCTGACATATTTTACTTATAGTTTAGCTTAAAATATCCTCTTTTATTATATAATTTATATAAATAATGGGTTTTCCTCTTTTTGTTTATATATACCTATATACACGTATTCGTGTGTACATAATTTAAGGATATGGACCAGCGCTGAGATCTGTAGGCCATATATAATTTTCATTTCATTGTGGATGGAAGTATTTTCAACAGCATCATCATATTATTAATGATAATAATGACATTAATAAAAATAATTTGGAAAATATTACTTAAGCATCAAAACTGTAGATGTAACAAATCCATACAAGAAATATATGAATGAGGAGAAAGAAACTGAAAACTAGCAAGAATAAATAGTAAAAAGGAAAGAGAAAAAGAATCGTTCAAGAATTCATTGGGTTTGTAGATCGGGGAAGTGAAGTAAATCACTGGGACAAAAAAAAAAAAAAAAAAAAAAAAAAAAAAAAAAAAAAAAAAAAAAAAAAAAAAAAACCCAACAGTTGAATGAGAGAATAGTCAGTTAATCACGAAAAAGAAAAACTATTGAAATACAAACTGAAAGAAATCTACACCTGAGTCAAAGATGACGGCAGAGACGAGAATAAAAATGATTAGAAATACAGGCGATCAGTTTTATGCACAGAGATGATTTGTTTCAAAGGATTAAATCTAAAAAGTAAATATTCCTATTCCATCAAAAATAATTATTTAAGTAAACCATGAAACAACGAAAAAAGAAAAAAATAACCCAAATTCTATAATATATATCAATAAGTAATTTTATAATAGAATGATATTTTGTTAGAATCCATTTATGTGAATACCTGATGGATCAATAAGCAAGATTAGCCATTAAAAATCAAAAGTTTGATCATTTTGGGGTTGAATATACTTGAAAATTGGCTCATACACAATCGTCATACGAACGAATGGTATACATTCTATGTTCATTATCTATCTTAAATATCAAGACTTCTTATCGATTTTGTGTATATCTCCATTTTAAATACAGAGCTTTTTAAAACACTTGAATTATCAGCTATTAAATAATATAAAAAGTTTTACGATTTAATATCCCTTGATGAGAATTGGCTTGTACACCATCAGCATACGAACAAATGGTATACATTCTATATTCATTATCTATCTTAAGTAACAAGATTTCTTATCCATTCTGTGGATATTTTAAATTTTAAAATACAAAGGGCTTTTTAAAGCCGTTATTAATAATCTCTATATAAAGCTGAGAAATAATCTAAGTTCCTTTTTAAATATGGTATTCAGATGGAAAATTCTACGTAATGATATCAGATCTCTAATCAACGCTAAGGTTCGAGCAGACCGGCTTATCACATAAAGAAATTTCCATATGGGTCTGAGATCCGTCGCCAGAGTCAATTCGAAGTTAAAAGGTATTTGTGGCTTATTTAAAAGAGTTAAATTCACGAGTGTTAGTAATAAAATTACCATAAAACGGCCAAGTGTTACACACTCACCAATCAGCTATAATGGCAGAGATATGTTGATTCAGATTCTACGTACAAATCCTGATTTCGACAGGGTTAAATACAGCAGAATCGGATTCAACGTTTACCTTTACTTCTGTGACGGGCCGAGAGAAGGTTGTGACTCAAAGACAGGATGAAAGCAACTGAGTGAGTTTATAATAATGATAATAATAAGAATTGGGAAGTGGGGAATATGGGGAAAGGAAGAGTTCCCCTGATCCAGTTAATAGCTCAAAGGCAGGTACTCGGTATGGAAAAGATTAAGGAAATAGGGAGAAAGAGAAGTACAGGAGAAGAATAAAAGAGAGGGGCAGACCCTCTTGCGATATTAGGGAATTGGTATTATTATTAGATTGTAGGAGCGAGTTTATTATAGAACCCTCTCCTTTATATACAAAAGCTCAAGGCAACAAGAAATTTCCTGTTCAAAATCGACACGGTTACCGATGAGAAAAACAGACACGTTTTTTCAGGTTCTTTTTAGTGCGAGGGGAGAGCGAAGATACAAGCAATATATACACAAAATGAACTATGTACGATCGTGTGACACACGGTTGGTACACTTCTACTCAGTGTACAGGCTCGAATCCTTGGTCGTGTAGAAGTAGTTATCATAAAAGGAATTTCATTATAGGTCTGTGACCATATGGCAGAGCTAATTCGATGTCAGGAGGTTATTTGAAAAAAAATATACATACACATTCATATATACTGAGAGAGAGAGAGAGAGAGAGAGAGAGAGAGAGAGAGAGAGAGAGAGAGAGAGAGAGAGAGAGACCTCTGGAAAAACAAGAATTTATACATATTTAATAATATATACAATATACATACACACACATACATATATATATATATATATATATATATATATATGTATATATATATATATATGTGTTTGTGTGTATGTGTATGTATATATATACACACACACATATATATATATATATATATATATATATATATATATATATATATATGTGTGTGTGTGTGTGTAGATAGATAGATAATGTGTGTAGAGAGAGAGAGAGAGAGAGAGAGAGAGAGAGAGAGAGAGAGAGAGAGAGAGAGAGAGAGAGAGAGAAAATAAATAGCTCCTGAAAAGAAAAAAAAAGATTTTATACATATTGCACAGCACTTCAGCCTTTGACCTTGATATAGGTGTCATGAAACCCCTTTTAATTCAGCATTGCACTTCCTCGGTACGCCGCCGTCTCCCCTTTCCTCTATCCCAATACTTTCCCTCCCCTACCGCTGCACCACTAACAACCGCTACTTCGTTCTTTCTCTCGCACCCTATTAAAATCACAACAACAAACGATGTCCCCAGAGTCTGGTAAACAAGCCAGAGGCAATACCATTACTCCCATCTGGTGTCAATTCATCTAAACTCACGTGGAAAGCGATTGGTTGCCTAATTACGATAGGAGGTAAGGAGTTCGTTCGTTCACCTGAAAAAAAATAAAATCTAATTTTGAAATTGATGAAGATTCGTTTGGCAAATGGGATCTAAACAGGATTAGGTAGATCCGGTGATATCACATATTGCAATGTTAAAAAGAGATTGAAACAAATATTACAGATTGCTCAGGGAAGATCACAAATCATCATCTTCCCTGAACGTTATTTCATGGGATTCTTTCGAACGATCCGAATGAAGAACTGAATTGAAATGGGTTAGAAATGTGAAAATACTTCAGAGTAGTGAAAACGTTAGCTTAGCCTAGAGACTACTCACTATACTCAATTTCTTTCAT
Organism: Palaemon carinicauda; assembly: GCF_036898095.1. NCBI lineage: Eukaryota > Metazoa > Arthropoda > Malacostraca > Decapoda > Palaemonidae > Palaemon > Palaemon carinicauda. The sequence goes on from NC_090739.1 coordinate 137,908,956, forward strand.
TGAGGTGCATTTGCACGGACTTGCAGGGGTGCCCTTTTAACTTGGAAAAGTTTCTTACTAGTTGAATGGATGGACAGAATAATTCTAAACAATCAGCTAGTAGGAAACTTGTCCGAGCTAAAAGGGCACCCCTGAAAGTCAGTGCAAATCCGCCTCATCAAAAAAAAAAAAAAAAAATTAATATAGTCAGTGTTCCGATAAAAAAAAAGGGGAAGTAATAGGAGAGAGAAATTTCAGAGTACCTATAAAGCATATAGATTTATACGAGGTACTAGCTAAGTACAGTGACCCATTGTGGTTGGGTAAGGGTAGGAAGGAACCCAGTGTTGTGATGGAAGTTTCCCTGAACTATAGTCAATTTTTTTTAGCGAGGCCGATTTGCAACGGCTCGCAGCGGTGCCCTTTTAGATAGGAAAAGTTTCCTGATCACTGATTGGTTGGACAAGATAATTCTAACCAATCAGCGATCAGGAAACCTTTCCGAGCTAATAGGGCACCGTTGCGAGTCGGTGCAAATGCGCCTCATTAAAAGAAATTGACTATAGGTTTATCCACGATTCAAAACTTCGAGTATGAATGAGTCAGTGTTGATGTTTCGCTGGAGCCTTGGAAGTGTTATTGTTAGATGAAATACCTTGACACATAATGAGTGCTTCATCATCTCCTTAAATGTTTTTACATTACTTCTTCAGCAATAGGTGTCTGCATATAACATTTCCCTTTATATGCTGGATCTTTCTAGGAGACATGAGACCGAAATTAAATGAAGGATAAGCATAAGAATATGAAAAGTAAAATGCCCTTTTTCTAAAAAGAAAAGTACTTAATTAGATGGTCCTATCAGTACTAACTTATAGGCTACTTCAGAAACGTGGAGCCTGACTAAATACTAAAGCCTTAAAACCTACGATAGTTACAACTCATAAAGCTATGGATAGAATAACGATGGAAATAAAACTAAGAGACAGAAAAAGAGCAACATGGATTTGAGAGCAAACCAAAGTAGAGGATATTCTGACATGTAAAAAAAAAAAAAATGACTTGGGCAGGAAATATAATGAATTGACAGATAATAGATAGCCATTATGAATAAGAGAATGGTTCCCTAGAGATTGCAAAAGAATCAGGGTAAGGCAGAGAAGACAATGGATTGACAAACTAAGACAATTTGCGGGTATAAACTGGCATAGAAAGACCTGAAACAGACGTGAGTGGAAGGACATGTTTGAGGCCTTTTTGCTGCAGTAGACTAGTAACGGCTGATGATATATATATATATATATATATATATATATATATATATATATATATATATATATATATATATAGATAGATAGATAGATAGATAGATAGATATGTATATATATGCATATATATATATGTGTATATATATATATATATATATATATATATATATATATATATATATATATATATATATATATATGTGTGTGTGTGTGTCTGAAATGCAGTTTGAGAAAAATCACTCTGTATGTGACTATCATCTTGTTAAAAGAAAACCGATATAAAATCCTAATAAATTAATTAATTTGATAGTTTTTCTCTATCGACCCGGTTAATCAAACACATATTACCCCTGATACAAACATTTTAATAATAAACAATTCTAAGTAAAAAAAAGTAACATGATTTAAATTAAACTATAAACGGAGTATTACTTTAAATAAAAAAATCGTATAATTTTAAGTCTTCGGAATGGATCAAAATTATCTTCAATCGAAGAAACGTCTTCAATATCCAAAAATTTTTCTTTGATAAAATATGAAATGACGAAATATCTAAACTCAACATAAAAGGAATATTTCTTCTCGTCAGGCAAACTTCTCGCGAATGAAAATAAATTTTACTTACAGAAAAAGAGGACGTCCAGATAGGGTAAATAATCTGACATATGATAGACTTTCCTCCTTAAGTGATAGCACTTTGCTCACTTTCTTCTATCATTCCCCCTGTATTCTGTACGTACATACCTACATACATTCATACATGTGTATATACATACATATATATATATATATATATATATATATATATATATATATATATATATATATATATATTGTGTACACACACGTAAGTAAAGAATAAAGTGGAATGAAGGAAGAAAAGTGAGCAAAATTATATATATATATATATATATATATATATATATATATATATATATATATATATATATATATATATATATATATATATATATATATATATATATATATATACAGACACACACACACATATATATATATATATATATATATATATATAACATAAACATACATACATACATACACAAATATATAAATCCTCAACATAACCCTATTGTAAAAAAAAAAAAATGTTCAACACCACTTTCATCATTGTAATTTCCGCAACATAAATCCCTTCATACACGTACATAAGCTCCGTAATTTATTCTACCTCGCTTCAAGCCATATATCTAAATCTTTTTAAGTCAAAAGTAAATTGGTCCGAGAGAGAGAGAGAGAGAGAGAGAGAGAGAGAGAGAGAGAGAGAGAGAGAGAGAGAGATTCTACTCTATTATTAGATGTACAAGATGATTCACTCATTTTCTTGATGTTGAAAAATCTTGAAGTTAAAACTCCATGCCAATAAATCCAGAACAGACAAATGGAAATATGACATTATCAAATCCATTTACATTAATGCAGTCCTCTTAATCATCTCTAAAATTATCTATTTAAGGCATTTAATCGTAAGAAGAATAAATTGTATATGTGCAAATATAAAATAAACGGAAAAAAATTATAAAATGAAATGAATAGGAACTAATGATTATTCAAGCATCCATATAAGAAAGATTTAGTAGATTTGAGAACAAAGCCCTCAGAAGGATATTTGGAGTTACATGGCAGGACAGGATTAGAAATGAAACTATAAGAAAGATTACTCGAGTGCCATACGTGGATGAGATCATGATGAGGGGTAGAGGGAGATGGTTTGGGCATGCTCTTCTCACTTCCCAGGAGAGATTAGATCACCAAGCGTTCAGCTCCGCTTCAAAAGGCTCTAGAAGAGTTGGAAGATCCAATCCTACATGGCTGAGGACTATGAAGCGCGAAGTATGATATGATGAACGGAGAAGTATTGAATTAAAAGCTCAAGTTAGAGACGACTGGCAAAATCTAACCGACGCTCTTTGCGTCAATAGGCGTAGGAGATAATGATGATAAGATATGAAATCATGAGGATAATGAGGAACAACTTTCCAATAATATAACTGACTATTCAGTGGCAGCTCCTTGGATAGTCTTTCCACTGATGGCTTAGTGATAAAAGTTGCATCAACATACCATCAATTCTGGATAGATAAGCAGACTATTAGAGAAATAGGCTTAGAAAGATACTGGATAACTAACCTTAACTTCTGTGAAAGACTGCAAATAAGCAAAGACACAAACAAACACACACACATTAGCAGGAATGGTCTACACAGTAGAGGTAAAGAAATTATTATAAGATGCTTGATCGGCAAAACACACAAACACTAACATACAGAAACAAACAAGAAGAGGAACAATGGATCTATCAAGTATAAAAGGCAACTCCAAACACTTCTGGAGCCCCATTCATAACTTCTTTAAGAGGCTACAAATAGGTCATAAATGGTTACAAAAATAAACATAAGATGGAGGTTGGTATTAACAAGAGACACGCGTATCAAAGAGGGATGTTTCAAGCAAGCACACACACACACACACACCCTCACACAGACACAGGGACGATATTATAGAAAGGACGTAGGGTATAGGATGAGTGTAGATGTAGAGGGGTGGTACCTACAGAGTTCAGTAAACACTCCACGTTCCAATTGGAGTCTTTTACCTTTGGTATCATCAAAGGGTTAACGAGACGCCTTTCAAAGGACCACCACTAGAGGAAGTGTTAAGGGCGATTCCTTTAGCGGAATGCCCTATGATTGTCGACCATGACATTTCAAAGGATCTGGCGTTAATAGTTCTTGCGATGAGTGGGTGATGATGGCGGTAATGATGATGATAATGATGATGATTCATGAGAAGAGGTACAGATAGTGATCGGATGAATGAGAATCAAACATTCTTTGAAAATATACACACATATATACAGTATATATATATAAATATATATATATATATATATGTGTGTGTGTGTATGTGTTAGTGTGTGTGTGTGTTTCACTATAGAAATTCTGAGTGCTGGGCATCAAATATATATATACATGTATAATTGTGTATACATTTACAGAGTTACACATACATACAAAGACACACACACACACACACATATATATATATATATATATATATATATATATATATATATATATATATAAATATATATATATATATATATATATATACATATATATATATATATATATATATATATATATGTGTGTGTTTTTTATATAGAAGATTACTAAGAATATCATATTTCTAGGCAACAGCCTCATCACCGTTTATTATTAACCGACAAATTCGATTAACTGATTGAATATTCTGACCACCGCTGAGTAGAAAATGATAACACATTACAGGACTACAGTAAAAAAAAAATAGTTATTACTATTATAAATTATTACTAACAACCTATAATCCTAGTTGGAAAAAAAGCAGAATGCTACTAGCCCAAAAACTCCAACATGGATTTTTCATAACTCTGACCATCCTTTACATTCAGATCTCCCTGGACTATTCTATCCTGTTCGTAATACTAGGCAGGCAGTTAATTCTAATAGCCAGGCCTTCTCCATCATAAGGCTCAATACTCCACAGTATTCTAGAAGTTTTATTCCAGCTGTGACCAAGTTGTGGAATGATCTTCCTAATCGGGTAGTTGAATTAGTAGAACTTCAAAAGTTCAAAATTGGAGCAAATGTTTTTATGTTGACCAGGCTGACATGAGTCTTTTATATAATTTATATAGGACATATCTGTTTTTGACGTTGTTAATAGTTTATATAAGACATATCTGTTTTGACGTTGTTACTGTTTGTAGAATAATATATTAATTTATTCTCATCATTTATTTATTTCCTTATTTCCTTTACTCACTGGGCTATTTTTCCCTATTGGAGTCCTTGGGCTTATAGCATCTTGCTTTTTTCAATTAGGGTCGTAGCTTGGCTAATAATAATAATAATAATAATAATAATAATAATAATAATAATGGAAGACAGCTTAGTGCAGAAAGGAAATAGAGAAGTAATGATTAAAATGTCACAAACATCGTTAAAGGTTAAAGGTTAAAGGTGTCTGGTTTTAGTTCCAGTTTCACCAGAATAGATGCTCACCAGAACGTCAGCCAGGCAACACCCCCCCCCCCCCATGTGTTGACCAACCACAGCAGTGACCTCCCCAGTAAACAGCTTCAACTCAAGGCCCCGGGTTAGGATCGATCTGCTGCCATGCGAATGCTGGACGAACAAGTTACCACTGAACTAGATCATCTAGATAATGAGGGCACAAAGTCTACAAAGTGCGTAACATTAAATCTGAGATAAAAGATCTAAAAAAAAATAAGGAAAATATAAAACATATTTCCCTTGTACACTCAACACAATTGCACTACTGACAATAAAAATGCGTTATTCGAAGGCTACTCTATGAAAATGAATAAAAATTTCCTTTGACGTGAAAAAAAAAAATACTGAATCAACTGTCCATTCAAACAAAAAGGGATATTTATTCCATGGTCGTTCTGGATAAATACATTGAAGTTCCATTATCGAGATAAATGGCATAAACCAATCGTTGTTTTTCAAAAAATATTAATAAAAATAGAATATGAAACTTCCAGTGCTCATTCAAATTACCTGTATATGTTCATTTGATCAACAACAACAAAGTATAAAACACTACAATACTTTCAAATACATGGCATAATATTCTATCTTTAATTAAATGGATATATAAAGGAAAACACACCGATTGAAACTATAAAAATTATAATTATTTACTCGCGATCAAGTTTTTTTTTCTTCATGAAAACAGGTTTCGTACTATGAATAGACGAAAATCATGATAATGCTTTAATTTAAGAGGGAAATTTCACAAATGAACATGGATTTATAAAACATCAATTAAATAAGACCATTCTTGCCGTTTTCTCTATTATAAAACAGTAAACAGTAAAACAAACAAACACATACACACACACACACACACATATATATATATATATATATATACACACACACACACACACACACACACACATATATATATATATATATATATATATATATATATACTAGCTAAGATACAACCCTAATTGGAAATTCAAGATACAAAAAGCCCAAAGGCTCCAACAGAGAAAATAGCCCAGTGAGGAAAGGAAACAAGGAAATAAATAAACTATAAGAGAAGTACATATATATATATATATATATATATATTATATATATATATATATTTGGGCTCAAGCCATGTCGTCCTGATGGAAGTTCCTATTGGGTAGCTTCCTAGGGTATATTACGACTACGGCGATATTCCCAGAGAATTTACCTTAAGGTACCAGAATTCTAACTCCTGGAGCGAATATCCCTCGTGAAAGGGATATCGCGACATATCAGAGGACGTATTCTCGACACGCCACATGGCAATCTGCACCCCGAACAGAGATTACGTATCGCAGGGGTCAATTGGCAAGAAACGAAATCGGGAAAGAAATAGGGGAGCCGCTCCCAAGGCTCCCTATCTCCCGTTTCGTAAGCGTGCCTGGCGCCAATCCTGGCGCCATCTGTATTCCTTTTTGCGTAGCTTAACAACTCGGTGTTTTTTCCTGTGTTCTCGCAAATCTTGGATTTATTCTACTTTTCATGGCTTCTCCAACTTCGTCGGCCTCTGATAAGTTGAGTACCATGTCTTTTATGTATAAATGTAGGCTCTTGGTAATTTTTTAAGTGATTAATAGGTTTAATCTTGGTTACAAGAGCCGTAGCCTACCGGAGGCGTCATGGACGCTGTCGCTCGCTAGGTATAAGTTTAGTTAGCCAGAGCGACATTCCCGGTTGTTTTGCTTTAATAAATTTTAGCTATTTAGCGTTACATAGGATTTCCTTTCGTGCTTTAGTATTATTTTGGCGAAGTATTCGCCAATTCTGGCCTACGCTAGGCCATGTAGCCTAGTCGTTTGGTCCTAGTACTTCATGCATGATTTTGGTTTTTCCGAGTGTATTAAAATTTTATTGAAGCTTTAGGCTGTTTTTTATACATTTAAGATTATGTTGAATATTTCCAAGATAGTATACGAGTGAGTTTTGGTGATTTAGGTAATCGATTCTCTTGGTGCCTAGGCTAAGTTGCTTATGGAGCCTTAGTATACTTTCTCATACTCCCCGGTTGCTTTCTTTTCTTCGGAGAAGGTATGCAATCCCTTTCCCTCTGTTTAAGCCTTGGGCTTATCCCTAAGTGGTTTATCTGAATTAATTTTCGATAAAACTATACTGGGGTGTTACTGTACCTTCCTGTTCCAGTAAGTCTGGTTTCAAAGAGGGACAGAACAACAGAGTTTTTAGTCTGAGTCTGTGTTTGTCTGGCTTGGGGTAGAGTCTCCCTCGCTGGCCTGGCACAGACATAGGAGGCTTAGCCTCCTTAGGTCACTACCGAAGGTTTCTGTATGAGATGATTCCTTCTTTTGTGATCTACCAGACTAGTCCTTGTTGCTGTTCTCGGAGGAGGATAAGATTCTTTCCCTGGGAATAGCAACACCTTCCTTGCTTAGTGAGATTGTAGCCCTCTCGAGAGAGGCAGGTCGTGTTCAGTTCCTGGATGGGGGAGAACTGAACCTGTTTCCGGATCCTACGTTTCTCGCCAAGAATGAGTTACCCACCAACAGGTGGGGTCCCTGGAGAATCTGCCCTCTGAAAGAAGATGCATCTCTATGTCCAGTAGAATGCCTAAAGGTCTATCTTCATAGAACTTCAGACTTCAAGGGTGGTCAACTATTCAGGGGAGAAACATCAGGCTCAAATTTATCTCTGAATCAACTCAGAGCGAAAATCACATATTTTATTCGCAGAGCGGATCCTGACAGTACACCCGCAGGTCACGATCCGAGGAAAGTTGCCTCATCCTTAAATTTCTTTAATTGTATGGATTTTGAACATCTCCGTTCATACACTGGCTGGAAGTCTTCCAGAGTGTTCTTTCGCCACTATGCGAAGCAAGTAGAGGAACTAAAGAGATCTGTGGTAGCAGTGGGTCGCGTCGTTAACCCTACTGTTTAACTCTGCGAGGAACAGGGGTTTTAATTGGGACGATTAATTCCAGGGTGAGTGTGTAGTTACATACTGTACTACAAACTAAGTGAGGGCACTGAGTTGCCCATGTAGACTGTTCCATTTCCAAAGGTGAACCTAGCATAAGTGCAGACATGTGTGCCGAGCGTTTCTAACGCTAATGTCATTGATTTGTAATACAGACTTTTATGACTTTGATACCTCGGTATCTTAAAAGTGGCATTTAATGTTTTTTCTTTCAGATAAACAAGTTCTGTTTACTATCATACTTATGCTTAAAGTTTTGGGTTATCCTCTTCTTATATATATATATATATATATATATATATATATATTGTGGTTAACCTGTCTGTTTATTGTCTGTCAATAAACTTGTTCTTGAGAACCTTGCGTCTCCTTCACCTGTGTCAATTTATTGGTATAATTGAGCATTCATTCTATGTACCTTATCGGGGATAATTCTAATAGAATTGTTCCTTTATGCAAGCTATGTTGCATTGGTTTATGCTTTCCCTTAACGGGAGGACTCCGTCCCATAAGGGGACGATGGCGGTTTTACTAGTTTCCTCCTATGCGGATATAAACCTTTGTCCAATACAAGTATTGTGCGGAGAACTGGTCGATATTTCATATTGATGCAGTGGTTCTTTACAAACTATGCTTTACTTAATATAGGGTGAGACCACTATATTAGCTTGCCTGGTATTCATACATAGGTATATGTACTCTTCGAGACTTTTCCAGAGTCTAGTAGGACTCTTCCCTGAAGGGGGCAGGAAGCTCTAACATGGTTTATAGTTAGTTGAAAAGATGTATAACGGTAACATCTTAGGTCTCTAGGTCTAGTCGACCGGGAAAAATTACCTCCGGGGAGTACGGCACGTAATGAGAATCCACAGATACAGTAATGCTCTGGTATACTTCCATCAGGACGACATGGCTTGAGCCCAAAAAACGGATTTTGAGCGAAGCGAAAAATCTATTTTTGGGTGAGATGGCCATGTCGTCCTGATGGACCCGCCCTTCCCTTTCTAAGAAAGGGGTGTAGGACCCCTCCCTACATACAGTATCTGTAGCACCTCGTGTACGCTACAAGGAATACAGATGGCACCAGGATTGGCGCCAGGCACGCTTACGAAACGGGAGATAGGGAGCCTTGGGAGCGGCTCCCCCTTTTTCTTTCCCGATTTCGTTTCTTGCCAATTGACCCCTGCGATACGTAATCTCTGTTCGGGGTGCAGATTGCCATGTGGCGTGTCAAGAATACGTCCTCTGATATGTCGCGATATCCCTTTCACGAGGGATATTCGCTCCAGGAGTTAGAATTCTGGTACTTTAAGGTAAATTCTCTGGGAATATCGCCGTAGTTGTAATATACCCTAGGAAGCTACCCAATAGGAACTTCCATTAGGACGACATGGCCATCTCACCCAAAAATAGATTTTTCGCTTCGCTCAAAATCCGTTATATATATATATATATATATATATACATATATATATATATATATATATACATATATTTAGAACTAAGCTGCAACCCTAGTTGGAAAATCAAGATGCTAAAAACCCAGGACCCTAACATAAAAAAACCAGTCCAGCGAGATAAGGTAACTAGGAAATAAATATACAAGAGAAGTATGTATATATATATATATATATATATATGTATATATATATGCATATATATACATATATATATATATATATAAATATATATACATATATATACACAGTATATATATATATATATATATATATATGTATAATATATATATATATATATATATATACAGTATATAGTTTATAACGAAAAAATAAAATAAGATTCGTACATGGTATTCCAAACATACTAAGCCACCAACCCATAAAAAAAAAAAATAAGGATACTCCTTATCAATAATTACAGTCATTAACGAAGGAACATATTTCAAGAGGCAAATGGTGTGGAGAAAACAAGATGAATTCTATACTCATAATAGTGTGGTAGTAATGAATCACCCAATTTATAAAAGGCGACAATATAATGATCAAACTTATAATTAATGACAAGGCCTAACATTAAAGGCTTCCCCGACACATTGATGCAAAGCATATATATAAACACATAGAAGCTAGAAGTAGGAATTATGGTTAGATAGCATGTACTGTGTAATCGTATGTTTGACTCATAAGAGGAATGATGAAAAAAAGCAGAGCATTACAGGTGTTTAAAGGTTTAAAGGCCGCTCATGAATGGCAGAGGCAAGGGACAGTGACATTACTCTAGCGAGCAGGACAATGGCCAAGAGACTGACCATATGATCAGTGCCTAAGCCCCCTCTCTCTACCCAAGCTAGGACCAAGGCGGGCCAGGCAATGGCTGCTGATGACTCAGCAGATAGACCTATAGGCTCCCCCCAAACCCCACAGACTTAGCTCACACGGATGGTAAGGTTCCAACGACCAAGAAATTAACGAGTTTGAGTGGTACTCGTACCCCAACATGGCGTTCCCCAGTCAGGGACGTTACTCCATCGGCCAAGCCACCCCAAAGAACAATTATAAATAGTATTAAAGGAAGGATAAAAAAAAAGAGCAGATTATTACGGATGCGAGTAAAAGAAGATAAAAAGAGCTTTGCAAAGGGTTTGGAAGATTTTGAGGAGAGGTTTTTTGTTGGATATGTTATAAAATAAAAAAGGAATCAAGAGAAGGAAAAACTGTAAGTGTCTGTTAGATACACCATTAAGAATTTACATTAAAAATCGTAAATGGATGGCAACATTTATTCCATGATTTTTACTGTTTTAAAAACGGATATATTGCCCTAAAGGAGTTATATTTCGGTAACCAACCTGTAAAAGGTAATAACAAAGTAAGGTAAAATTACGGTCGCTTGTAGTTTACTGAAATACGGCTGGGAACAGTATATTTTCACCAGGAATTTTCGATTAATATTAAGGTTTTCTTTTTAACACTGTATACTGGAAGAGAGTAATATGTGCAAGACAGTGCGGAGCACCCAGATATCAGGCTGGTGAGGTTATATGCACTTATATAAATATCCAATGAAGTTATTTTTTTTTTAGGGGGGGGGTTAATGGTCGTTAAAAGAATAATCAATTTTCATTATTGTTTTTTATTATTGTTAAGCAAGGAAACGCTTTATTGGTGATACATCTGTAATATATATACACATATACATATATGTACGCACACACACATCAATATATATATATATATATATATATATACACAAACACACAAACACATATATATATACATATATATATATACACAAACACACAAACACATATATATATATACATATATATATATATATATATATACATATATATATATACACAAACACACAAACACATATATATATACATATATATATATATATATATGCGTGTGTATATATTGTATGCACT
>NC_090739.1:137928136-137930636 GCF_036898095.1 Palaemon carinicauda
ATATCAAGGCTTCCTCTAAACCAGTCAGATAATGTGCCAACAAGCAAAAGGAATTTTTCGAAAGAGCTAGTAATATGAGAGAGAGAGAGAGAGAGAGAGAGAGAGAGAGAGAGAATCGCCGGAAACTCCAGATATCTCTATAAGATAAACAGAGAGAGAGAGAGAGAGAGAGAGAGAGAGAGAGAGAGAGAGAATCTCTGAAAAAAAATCTCGATACCCCTAAAAATAAATATAGATATATATAAATAAATTTCTACTTCATACTTGGGATCTAACCCTAGCCCCTTCAAATGAAAGGCCAGGTCCGACCTAGCCTTTCATTTCAAAGGGCTAGGGTTCGATCCCAAGTATGAGGTAGAAATATATTTCTATTTGAACACGATAGCATTGAATTTCATCCATATGATCTCATTAGGTGTAATTCCAACTAGAAAAGCTATCAATTGTATCACCTAATGGACCGGGAAGTCGGGGAAAACTCGATGGTAAGAGACTGATGTTTCGCCAGGAAAATCCTGAACTGCAGGTAGCAGTTAGGTTTCGGCTTCTTTTAGAGCATCTGGTGGTATGGTTGGAAGCGACCTGGCCTTTCATTTGAAGGGGCTAGGGTTCCATCCCAAGTATGAGGTAGAAATCTATATTGTGTTGAATTTCATCCATATATATATATATATATATATGAGTCTGAATCTACGTAAAATCCCAATACCTTAAAAAGTAGAGAGAGAGAGAGAGAGAGAGAGAGAGAGAGAGAGAGAGAGGGGGGGGGTGGTTTGAATCTACGGAAACTCCCGATACCCATAAAAGATAAACAAAAAAAGAGATTGAATTTAAGAAAAATCCCAATACCCCAAAGAGAGAGAGAGAGAGAGAGAGAGAGAGAGAGAGAGAGAGAGAGAAAGAGAATTTACGGTAACTTCCGATACCCATAAAAGATAAACAGAAAGAGAGAGAGAGAGAGAGAGAGAGAGAGAGAGAGAGAGAGTTTGAATCTAAGGAAAATACCAAAGCTCCTAAGAGAGAGAGAGAGAGAGAGAGAGAGAGTCTACGGAAACTCCCGATACCACTAAAAGGTAAACAAGTGTGAGCTAAAACGAAGGTCGCCGTATCACTACAAAACAAACTCACCCCAATTAAGGTGTAGGATAGAGGAAGACGCCCTTTCATATCTCGTCCTTGTTTACCGATGCGGCGGCCATCTTTAACAAAGGATTCCGACGGAATACCCATTTCCCTGTGAATCCCTGCCTCTGTATTCCTACTTGGTATACATGTTTTTGTAAGAAGACTTTTTTAATGCTGTTTGCGAGAGGCAACAAAGAACGTGTCTGTTAATTATTATTATTATTATTATTATTATTATTATTACTTGCTAAGCTACAACCCTAGTTGGAAAAGCAGGATGCTATAAGCCCAGAGATTATTCTCAACTGGTATATATTAAATTACAATATTTGTTATGTGTCTATGTTGCCATGAATATATATATATATATATATATATATATGAACATATATCACAAGCACACGTGATTTTAATTAATGTAAATATCACCCACGAAATGCATTTAATACCGAATTCTATCTTGGGAAATACACGATTAAGCTATCATGGTGGAGATGGGTCTATTTCAAGTCTATGAACAGAATCCTGAATTCGACAGGAATATGTAGGGGACTTGTCATAAACTTTTAGTCTCTCTTGATAGCTGAGTCGATAGGGTCCCTGCCAGCATAGTTTCTAGCCGTACAGGTGGTGGTTCGAATCACCACCCGGCCAGAAGCTGTTACCATAAAATGAATTCCAAGTGGATATGTATTTCCCAAGATAGAATTCGGTATTAAATGCATTTCGTGGGTGATATTTACATTAATTAAAATCACGTGTGCTTGTGATATATGTTCATTAAAATTAACCACGTGTTGCAAACTCACGATTAAGCTATCATGGTGGAGATGGGTCTATTTCAAGTCTATGAACAGAATCCTGAATTCGACAGGAATATGTAGGGGGACTTGTCATAAACTTTAGTCTCTCTTGATAGCTGAGTCGATAGGGTCCCTGCCAGCATAGTTTCTAGCCGTACAGGTGGTGGTTCGAATCACCACCCGGCCAGAAGCTGTTACCATAAAATGAATTCCAAGTGGATATGTATTTCCCAAGATAGAATTCGGTATTAAATGCATTTCGTGGGTGATATTTACATTAATTAAAATCACGTGTGCTTGTGATATATGTTCATTAAAATAACCACGTGTTGCAAACTCACGATTAAGCTATCATGGTGGAGATGGGTCTATTTCAAGTCTATGAACAGAATCCTGAATTCGACAGGAATATGTAGGGGGACTTGTCATAAACTTTTAGTCTCTCTTGATAGCTGAGTCGATAGGGTCCCTGCCAGCATAGTTTCTAGCCGTACAGGTGGTGGTTCGAATCACCACCCGGCCAGAAGCTGTTACCATAAAATGAATTCCAAGTGGATATGTATTTCCCAAGA
>NC_090739.1:137938136-137941325 GCF_036898095.1 Palaemon carinicauda
CAAGTTTCCTGCTACCTGATTAGTTAGAATTATCTTGTCCAACCATTCAGCGATCAGGAAACTTTTCCAAGCTAAAAGACCACCACTGTGGGTCGGTGCAAATCTGCTTCATTAAAAAGAATTGACTATAGTTGGAAAAGCAAGATGTTATAAGCCTAAGGGCTCCAACAAGGAAAAATAGCCCAGTGAGAAAAGGAAATAAAGAAATAATAAAGAAATTAATAAACGAAAGAAATAAATAAACGATATAAGTGATGAACTGTTAAAATAAAATATTTTAAAAAACATTCAGTATAATGACGTTGTCATTTACATTTTTTCTTAATGCTTTGAGCAAACTGAAAATAGTTCGCTTAAATTATATATATATATATATATATATACACATACATACAGTACATACATACATACATATATATATATATATATATATATGTATGTATATATATACATACATATATATATATAATATATATATATATATATATATATTGTATATATATAAAGTGATCTATTTTCAAATACAGTAATAAAAGCGTTTGGCATAAAAAGCAAACGTATTGACATAAGATAAAACTTGCCAATTATTTTAAAAATTAATTTATACTGTACAATAGAAACACGACCTAAACTCTTACTATTTATATTGCCAATGTTTTTAAGTTCAAAACAGCCAATTAACTTCAGTACAAAGTTTATGTAAATTTCAATAGAAGAAAAATTGTTCTTTCATTAAACTTGAGCTCTGTTAACACAAGGGAATAGTAGATTCCTTTTTCATATTAAACAAAACTCAAAAACTTTCAAAAATTCAGACATAAGAACATGACGACAATGAATACATATTTTAATATAATTTTTATTATATTTATTATAATCCATATTTATGATCATCACGTGTCAGCTTTCGGTATTTCTACACACAAACACACACAAGTGTACGCGCGTACGCACACATCCACACAATATATATATATATATATATATATACATAATCTATCAGTCTATATATACAGTATATATATATATATATATATATATATTTATATATATATATATATATATATTGCATACTGTATATGCATACAAGCAAAAATACGTACACACATGTGTCTACTATACAAATTCATACATAGTATATACAGTACGAAAATATGTAGAAGCATGTGTTTTATACAGTGAGATTAATGACCGTTTTAAGAGTACTATGACTGTTATAAATTGTGGTGTGCGTCACGTGTCTTAAGTCTGATAAGTGACGTGTTGTAACCCTATTGGTGACAGTATATTTCCATCAAAGTGGATAATTTCACAAAACCTAACAATTCAGCATATTGATAGAGCAACATTGCATTTACTTGTCCCGAGGGGTAAGCAGTACCACGCGAGCGATCACAAGAACACGATAGTACTCGTCTGAAGAGTATAGGGCTGTGTAAAGTGTATTCACGAAAATCTTTATAAAGTGAAAAAAAACCATGTTCCGATGTCTCATTAGCCGTCGACATGGGACACACACATACATACATACATACACACACACACACACACATATATATATATATATATATACACATATAGTATATGTATATATATATTTATATATATACGTGTATATATATATATATATATATAGGCACAAATACATACACACTTATGTCTAATATACAAATACATACATATAGTATACATACATATACCACACACAGATATACTTGTATACATACAAAGCCTAAAACTACTGTAAATACATATATACATGTATATATTATATACATATCTTTTTAAATATAATTTTTTCTTGTTGATATACCCAAACATAATAAATTCAGAGCATAGCTGATAATCTAATTCTAAACTCTATATAATAAATTATTTTTACTCAGGACAATTGAGCGCATGATAGAACAATAAATTCACTGAAGCGGAAATTCCCTTAATAGACATTGTTCAAAATAATTAATTTGAGAAAGAATGGAATTTTCTGGAGAAAAAGATAATAATAAGCATATTCAACGTTAAGATTATTTTCGCAAAATTAAATTGTCGTTGTACTGAGATGCTGTCTAGATTCTATACTCATTTTTTATAATGAGGCGCATTTGCACTAACTCACAGCGGTGCCCTTTTACTGTAGCTCGGAAAAGTTTCCTGCTATCTGATTGGTTAGAATTATCTTGTCCAACCAATCAGCCATCAGGAAAGCTTTCCGAGCTAAAAGGGCACCCCGGCGAGTCGGTGCAAATCTGCCTCACTAAAAAGAATCGACTATAGTGATCACATTTTCCCTTTAACAACCATAAATAACAGTCCTGTAATTTGACTAACCTTTAAAGTATTATGGCTTCGAATAATGTAAGAACATCTTTAGAATTGACAATGCTGGAGAATAATGTAAATATATTAGGCAAACATGAATTTACACACACAAATTATTTCAAATGCAGTTTTTTTCACAATATTTTTTCATCTTTAGAGAAAAGTAATTATTGAGAAATTCCGTGAAAATGTTACAAAAGAAGAGAATTATGTACAGAAATTCGCTGTCATGCTCACGCTAGCCAGCAATCAAAAAAGGTCACGAGAAAAAAAATTAGGAAGAGAGAGAGAGAGAGAGAGAGAGAGAGAGAGAGAGAGAGAGAGGGGGGGAATGTGACGTCTCTCTGCACAAATAATCATAAGCTAAGGTCTTGCCTTAATTTCTACTCGATATTTGACCTTGACCTCACTCTA
The DNA here is from genome assembly GCF_036898095.1 of Palaemon carinicauda. Lineage (NCBI taxonomy): Eukaryota > Metazoa > Arthropoda > Malacostraca > Decapoda > Palaemonidae > Palaemon > Palaemon carinicauda. The sequence goes on from NC_090739.1 coordinate 137,940,870, forward strand.
CACATCGTCACCGTCAGTGGGATACGATTCTGAAGTGTCTCCGTCTCGTACAATTCAAAATTTATGGTCAAGCTTACAATTCACGCGACCTTTGACCTCCAAGTTAAAATAGACTTATCGGAAGTCTAAAGGGATAGAGGAAGAGGACTACGTCCTGGACCCCGATAATAATTTTCCTAGTTTCCTTTCCTCACTGGGCTATTTTCCCTGTTGGGGCCCCTGGGCTTAGAGCATCCTGCTTTTCCAACTAGGGTTGTAGGTTAGCAAGTAATAATAATAATAATAATAATAATAATAATAGTAATCTATAATCAGCACCCAAACCCCCTATCAACCCTGAATAGGACCAAGGAGGGCAAGGCAATGGCTGCCGATAACTCAGCAGGTAGACCTATAGGATTCCCTATTCCCCCGAACACTGGCTTACATGCACGGTGATGTTACAGACACTGCTAG
>NC_090739.1:137941825-137944325 GCF_036898095.1 Palaemon carinicauda
AGGTAGAAATATATTTCTATTTGAACACGATAGCATTGAATTTCATCCATATGATCTCATTAGGTGTAATTCCAACTAGAAAAGCTATCAATTGTATCACCTAATGGACCGGGAAGTCGGGGAAAACTCGATGGTAAGAGACTGATGTTTCGCCAGGAAAATCCTGAACTGCAGGTAGCAGTTAGGTTTCGGCTTCTTTTAGAGCATCTGGTGGTATGGTTGGAAGCGACCTGGCCTTTCATTTGAAGGGGCTAGGGTTCCATCCCAAGTATGAGGTAGAAATCTATATTGTGTTGAATTTCATCCATATATATATACATATATATATATATATATATATGAGTCTGAATCTACGTAAAATCCCAATACCTTAAAAAGTAGAGAGAGAGAGAGAGAGAGAGAGAGAGAGAGAGAGAGAGAGGGTTTGAATCTACGGAAACTCCCGATACCCATAAAAGATAAACAAAAAAAGAGATTGAATTTAAGAAAAATCCCAATACCCCAAGAGAGAGAGAGAGAGAGAGAGAGAGAGAGAGAGAGAGAAAGAGAATTTACGGTAACTTCCGATACCCATAAAAGATAAACAGAAAGAGAGAGAGAGAGAGAGAGAGAGAGAGAGAGTTTGAATCTAAGGAAAATACCAAAGCTCCTAAGAGAGAGAGAGAGAGAGAGAGAGAGAGAGAGAGAGTCTACGGAAACTCCCGATACCACTAAAAGGTAAACAAGTGTGAGCTAAAACGAAGGTCGCCGTATCACTACAAAACAAACTCACCCCAATTAAGGTGTAGGATAGAGGAAGACGCCCTTTCATATCTCGTCCTTGTTTACCGATGCGGCGGCCATCTTTAACAAAGGATTCCGACGGAATACCCATTTCCCTGTGAATCCCTGCCTCTGTATTCCTACTTGGTATACATGTTTTTGTAAGAAGACTTTTTTAATGCTGTTTGCGAGAGGCAACAAAGAACGTGTCTGTTAATTATTATTATTATTATTATTATTATTATTATTATTATTACTTGCTAAGCTACAACCCTAGTTGGAAAAGCAGGATGCTATAAGCCCAGAGATTATTCTCAACTGGTATATATTAAATTACAATATTTGTTATGTGTCTATGTTGCCATGAATATATATATATATATATATATATGTGTGTGTGTGTGTGTGTGTGTGTATATATATATATATATATATATATATGAACATATATCACAAGCACACGTGATTTTAATTAATGTAAATATCACCCACGAAATGCATTTAATACCGAATTCTATCTTGGGAAATACACGATTAAGCTATCATGGTGGAGATGGGTCTATTTCAAGTCTATGAACAGAATCCTGAATTCGACAGGAATATGTAGGGGGACTTGTCATAAACTTTTAGTCTCTCTTGATAGCTGAGTCGATAGGGTCCCTGCCAGCATAGTTTCTAGCCGTACAGGTGGTGGTTCGAATCACCACCCGGCCAGAAGCTGTTACCATAAAATGAATTCCAAGTGGATATGTATTTCCCAAGATAGAATTCGGTATTAAATGCATTTCGTGGGTGATATTTACATTAATTAAAATCACGTGTGCTTGTGATATATGTTCATTAAAATAACCACGTGTTGCAAACTCACGATTAAGCTATCATGGTGGAGATGGGTCTATTTCAAGTCTATGAACAGAATCCTGAATTCGACAGGAATATGTAGGGGGACTTGTCATAAACTTTTAGTCTCTCTTGATAGCTGAGTCGATAGGGTCCCTGCCAGCATAGTTTCTAGCCGTACAGGTGGTGGTTCGAATCACCACCCGGCCAGAAGCTGTTACCATAAAATGAATTCCAAGTGGATATGTATTTCCAAGATAGAATTCGGTATTAAATGCATTTCGTGGGTGATATTTACATTAATTAAAATCACGTGTGCTTGTGATATATGTTCATTAAAATAACCACGTGTTGCAAACTCACGATTAAGCTATCATGGTGGAGATGGGTCTATTTCAAGTCTATGAACAGAATCCTGAATTCGACAGGAATATGTAGGGGGACTTGTCATAAACTTTTAGTCTCTCTTGATAGCTGAGTCGATAGGGTCCCTGCCAGCATAGTTTCTAGCCGTACAGGTGGTGGTTCGAATCACCACCCGGCCAGAAGCTGTTACCATAAAATGAATTCCAAGTGGATATGTATTTCCCAAGATAGAATTCGGTATTAAATGCATTTCGTGGGTGATATTTACATATATATATATATATATATATATATATATATGCTTATAAGTCACTAAATAGGCGTGTGACAATATATTCAGCCAAGGCCACAGGAAAAATAAAATACTTACAAGCTTTCAAAATGGCTGGTTAAGATTCTTTCACCTTTAGTAGGAAGCATTTCGAATTCCAATATCAAACATAATGTAGATCTGATAGAAAAACTAAATAGCGCAACTATTAATTTTGAGTTTAAAATGATTAGTTTTGATGTTGTATCTCTGTTTACAAAA
>NC_090739.1:137949325-137966825 GCF_036898095.1 Palaemon carinicauda
GGAGCCGCTCCCAAGGCCTCCCAATCCCCCGATTCGTATGCGTGCCTGGCGCCAATCCTGGCGCCATCTGTATTCCTTTTTGCGTAGCTTAACAACTCGGTGTTTTTTCCTGTTTTTCTCGCAAATCTTGGATTTATTCAGCTTTTCATGGCTTCTCGTCTTCGTTGGCCTCGGATAAGTTGAGTATAGTGTCTGTTATGTATAAATGTAGGCTCTTGGTAAAATTTTGAGTGATTAATAGGATTAATCTTTGATACAAGAGCCGTAGCCTACCAGAGGTGTCCTGGACACTGTCACTCGCTAGGTATAAATTAGTTAGTCAGAGTGACATTCCTGGTTGTTTTGCTTAATAAATTTTAGCTATTTAGCTTTACATAGGATTTCCTTTCGTGCTTAGTATTATTTGGCGAAGTATTCGCCATTCTGGCCTACGCTAGGCCATGTAGCCTAGTCGTTTGGTCCTAGTACTTAATGCATGATTTTGGTTTTTCCGAGTGTAATTAAAAGTTTATTAAAGCTTTAGGCTATATTTTATACATTTTAGACTGTGTGGAATATTTCCAAGATTGTATACGTGAGAGTTTCGGTGAATTAGGTAATCGATTCTCTTGGTGCCTAGGTTAATTGCTTATGGAGCCTAGTATACTTTATTATTCTCCCCGGTTGCTTTCTTTTCTTCGGAGAAGGTATGCAATCCCTTTCCCTCTGTTTAAGCCTTGGGCTTATCCCTAAGTGGTTTTTTCCGAATTTATTTTCGATAAAACTATACTAGGGTGTTACTGTACCTTCCTGTTCCAGCAAAGTCTGGTTCAAAGAGGGACAGAACAACAGAGTTTTTTAGTCTGAGTCCGTGTTGTCTGGCTTGGGGCAGAGTTCCCCTCGCTGACCTAACACTTTTAAAGGGAGCTTAGCTCCCTTAGGTCACTATCGAAGGTTTCTGTAGTATGATTCCTCCTTTTGTGATCGACCAGACTAAGTCCTGTTGCTGTTCTTGGGGAGGATAAAATCTTCCCTTGGGAATAGCAACGCCTTCCTTGCTTTGGTGCTTTGGAAGCTGGCAAGTATTGCTGGCCCTTTCCCTTAGATCTCCCTTAGGCTAAGACAGAGTTCTTGGCTGCGGGTGATCTGTCACTAAAGCAAGGTTGGCAGGACCCTTTTGTCCCTTCCCCCTCTATCTCCGTAATGGCCTTGCCATTACTGTACTGTACCTTGCCGGCCGGCAGAGCTGGCCGGCAGGGGTATTACTGTACTGTACGTCATTCTACTTCTGGACCTAGTATAGGTTGGGATATGGAATTGACTAAGGCCATTGCCGGCCGGCTGAGATGCTGGCCGGCAAGGGTCTTATGTTTTCGAGTGCTGCCCGGACCTCTCTTGGTCCCTCATCCATGCCTGCCGACAGAGCCGGACGGCATTGGTCAAGGAAGCCTGAATTAAGTTTCTCCCCTTCCTTATATGCACTCTTTCGGTTGCCGGGCTTGGGGGGTCGTGTACACTCTTATCCCGGCATCCATTCTATTTTCTTTTAGTGCTGTACCTGTCCCGGCTGCCGGCCTATGAGGCAGACAGCCGGGCAGGTGTAGTCTTCTGGTTCTTTTGCTGCCGGCTGGCATCGGTCTTGTACCTTTGCCGGCCGGCTTATGTCAGTCCTTGTCTGCCGGTCACCAAGAGTGTGGCCGGCAGCTAGGTACTACCTTGTGTAGTTACTGGCCGGCAGTCATTGCCGGCCAACACTGGCTGTTGCTGGCCGGCAGCTACTGCCGCCGGCACAGGCATTTGAACCAGAAGGCTGCCGCCCTATAGCTGTTAAGTAGTATACTTTAAAGCTAATTGTGGTGTGTGCCGGCCGGCAAAGGCAGGCCGGCACACATCCTCCTATACTGTACTAGTATTCTTCTGTATAGCATATACAGTAAGAAGAAAACTATAGTAAAAGTTTAGGTACAGCACTGTATCTTCTAACACTATTGTGTTTTCTTGCACAGCCCTTTGCTGTTGCCCTCAGACAGGAAGCAGAGTTCTTCCCCGTCTATTATCCAGGATTTTAAAATCATTGCCTAGGTGTGAGCTCCACCTGTTTCCTCTGGAAACCTTGCATTGGTTACTCTAGTAGAGATAAACCAATTTTGATTTTATTATCTGGAAAGCTGCAACAATGGGTTGTGAGGGAAACACAAGTGTGTGTCTTTCCTTTATGAATTGTTATGCTATACTATGCATATCTAGTGATACATAGTTCACTTGATACTCATGGAAGGGGAGGTCACTCTCATCGGAAAAAAGTCCAGGGGACTTGGTCCAAGCTATTCAGGACCTTTCATATAAACTTTCTAGAAGCTATGGCAGTGCTCCTTACCTTAAAGAAAGTCTCCCCGCGTCACTCGATCCACATAAGATTGGTGACAGACAGCGAGGTGGTTGTGAGATGCTTGAATCGACAAGGGTCGAGGTCACCACCTCTCAACCAAGTGATGTTAGCCATTTTTCGATTGGCAGAAAAGAAGAAGTGGTACCTGTCGGCAGTTTACCTTCAAGGAGTCCGCAATGTGACAGCGGACGCTCTATCCAGGTTCACACCGATAGAGTCGGAATGGTCCTTAGACGCAGGATCATTTTCCTTCATTCTGAATCAAGTCCCAGAACTGCAAATAGACCTCTTTGCGACGAAAGACAACAAGAAGTTGCCCCTGTACGTGTCCCCGTACGAGGACCCCTTAGCGGAAGCAGTGGACGCAATGTCCCTCGACTGGAACAGGTGGTCCAGGATTTATCTGTTCCCTCCTCACAACCTTCTGTTGAGGGTCCTCAACAAACTGAGATCCTTCAAGGGGGTAGCGGCAATAGTGGCCCACAAGTGGGCGAACAGTATGTGGTTCCCCTTGGCGTTGGAACTACAGATGAAGTTCGTGCCGCTACCACATCCAGTTCTGACCCAGCGAGTCCAGAAGTCGACTGTCTGCGCTTCATTACAGAAAACTCAGACCCTGCAGCTCATGATTTTCTCGCCCTAGCGGTGAGAAAGCGTTTCGGGATTTCGAGAGCTAGCATAGACTTCCTAGAGGAATACAAGTGCAAATCGACTAGAAGGCAATATGAGTCATCTTGGAGAAAGTGGGTGGCCTTTGTAAAGGCAAAGAATCCGCAGGAGATCTCAACAGACTTCTGCTTATCTTTCTTCATCCACCTCCATGGCCAAGGATTGGCAGCTAACACGATTTCAGTATGTAAATCGGCTTTGATGAGACCCATTTTATTTGCCTTCCAGATCGACCTAGGTAACGAGATCTTTAATAAAGTTCCGAAAGCCTGCGCTAGGCTCAGACCTTCAGCACCTCCAAAGCCCATTTCATGGTCTTTAGACAAAGTTCTTCATTTCGCCTCCCTGTTGAGCAATGAAGAATGTGCGTTAAAGGATTTAACGCAAAAAGTTATTTTCCTATTTGCACTCGCGTCCGGGGCCAGGGTTAGTGAGATCGTAGCCCTCTCGAGAGAGGCAGGTCGTGTTCAGTTCCTGGATGGGGGGGAGCTGAACCTGTTTCCGGATCCTACGTTTCTCGCCAAGAATGAGTTACCCACCAACAGGTGAGGTCCCTGGAGAATCTGCCCTCTGAAAGAAGATGCATCTCTATGTCCAGTAGAATGCCTAAAGGTCTATCTTCGTAGAACTTCAGACTTCAAGGGTAGTCAACTATTCAGGGGAGAAACATCAGGCTCAAATTTATCTCTGAATCAACTCAGAGCGAAAATGACATATTTTATTCGCAGAGCGGATCCTGACAGTACACCCGCAGGTCACGATCCGAGGAAAGTTGCCTCATCCCTAAATTTCTTTAATTGTATGGATTTTGAACATCTCCGTTCATACACGGGCTGGAAATCTTCCAGGGTGTTCTTTCGCCACTATGCGAAGCAAGTAGAGGAACTTAAGAGATCTGTGGTAGCAGTGGGTCGTGTAGTTAACCCTACTGTTTAACTCTGCGAGGAACAGTGGTCTTAATTGGGACGATTAAGTCCAGGGTGAGTGTGTAGGTACATACTGTACTACAAACTAAATGAGGGCACCAAGTGCCCATATAGACTGTTCCTTCCTTCAAAGGTGAACCTTGCATAAGTTCAGACATGTGTGCCAAGCGTTTCTAACGCTAATGTGATTGATTTGTAATACAGATTTTTTATGACTTGATACCTTGGTATCTCATTAAAGTGGTGTTTAATGGTTTTTCTTTCAGATAAACAAGTTCTGTTTACTATCATACTTATGCTTAAAGTTTTGGGTTACCCCCTTTTATATAAATATATATATTTGTTGTTAACCTGTCTGTTTATTATCTGTCAATAAACTTGTTCTTGAGAACCTTGCGTCTCTTTCACCTGTGTCAATTTATTGGTATAATTGAGCATTTAATTCTATGTATCTTATCTGGGATAATTCTGATAGAATTGTTCTGTTTTGCAAGCTATGTTGCATTGGTTTATGTAAGTCCCCTAATGGGAGGACTCCGTCCCATAAAGGGACGAGGGCGGTTTTATTAGTTTCTTCCTATGCGGATATAAACCTTTGTCCAATACAAGTATTGTGCGGATGACTGGTCAATATATTGACGCAGTAGTTCTATACAAACTATGCTTTACTTAATATAGGGCGAGACCACTATATTAGCTTGCCTGAGATTCATACATAGATATATGTACTCTTCGAGACTTTCCAGAGTCTAGTAGGACTCTTCCCTGTAGGGGGCAGGAAGCTCTAACATAGTTTATAGTTAGTTGAAAAGATGTATAACGGTAACATCTTAGGTCTCTAGGTCTAGTCGACCGGGAATAAATATCTCCGGGGAGTACGGCACGTTCTGAGAATCCACAGATACAGTAATGCTCTGGTACACTTCCATCAGGACGACATGGCTTGAGCCCAAAAAACGGATTTTGAGCGAAGCGAAAAATCTATTTTTGGGTGAGATAGCCATGTCGTCCTGATGGACCCGCCCTTGCCTTTCTAAGAAAGGGCTGTAGGACCCCTCCCTACATACAGTATCTGTAGCACCTCGTGTACGCTACAAGGAATACAGATGGCGCCAGGATTGGCGCCAGGCACGCATACGAATCGGGGGATTGGGAGGCCTTGGGAGCGGCTCCCCCCTTTTTCTTCCCGAATTCGTATCTCGTCAATCTCCCTCCTACGAGACGAATCTCTATTTAGGTAGTAGATTGCCATGTGACGTGTCTAGAATACGTCCTCTGATATGTCGCGATATCCCTTTCACGAGGGATACTCGCTCCAGGAGTTAGAATTCTGGTACCTTAAGGTAAATTCTCTGGGAATATCGCCGTAGTTGTAATATACCCTAGGAAGCTACCCTATAGGAACTTCCATCAGGACGACATGGCTATCTCACCCAAAAATAGATTTTTCGCTTCGCTCAAAATCCGTATATATATATATATATATATATATATGTATATATATATATATATATATATACATAAATTTATATAAATATACATAGATATAAATATATATATATATATATATACATATATAAATATATATATATGCATATATATATATATATATATATATATATATGTATATATATATATATATATATATATATATTTAACAATACTGATTCAGTTGCTTTTCATGATACGAAAATGACAGATCTTTCTTATATTTATCTTTTGCTTTATAAAGCATAAGTTTTTTTTTTTACCAGTACTTACATCATGCTTGCAATCTCATCTTCACGAATTTATACTTAAAAAAAAAAAAAAAAAAAAAAAAAAAAAAAAAAAAAAAGTATCCGTAACCGTTGACTCAGCACCCAGCAATAAATTAAACCTAACGTGTAACCAGGAAATGCATTCTAAATTGTTAATTACAGGTCTTTATTGCATTCCTGTAATGTCGCTCTTGCAGGAAAACTAAAACGTTGTCCAGGGAAAATAACTGTTATCCATGAAAAAGAACTAACGGTTAAGTTTACTTTACAGAGTATTATCATCATCACCATTATTATTATTATTATTATTATTATTATTATTATTACCTAAAATACAACATTATAATCATTTTCTTTTAATGAGGCACATTTGCACTGACTCGCAGTGGTTCCCTTTTATCTCGGACAAGTTTCCTGCTACCTGATTAGTTAGAATTATCTTGTCCAACCATTCAGCGATCAGGAAACTTTTCCAAGCTAAAAGACCACCACTGTGGGTCGGTGCAAATCTGCTTCATTAAAAAGAATTGACTATAGTTGGAAAAGCAAGATGTTATAAGCCTAAGGGCTCCAACAAGGAAAAATAGCCCAGTGAGAAAAGGAAATAAAGAAATAATAAAGAAATTAATAAACGAAAGAAATAAATAAACGATATAAGTGATGAACTGTTAAAATAAAATATTTTAAAAAACATTCAGTATAATGACGTTGTCATTTACATTTTTTCTTAATGCTTTGAGCAAACTGAAAATAGTTCGCTTAAATATATATATATATATATATATATATACATATATATATATATATATATACACATACATACAGTACATACATACATATATATACATACATATATATATATATATATGTATATATATATATATATATATATATATATATATATATATATATATATATATATATATATATTGTATATATATAAAGTGATCTATTTTCAAATACAGTAATAAAAGCGTTTGGCATAAAAAGCAAACGTATTGACATAAGATAAAACTTGCCAATTATTTTAAAAATTAATTTATACTGTACAATAGAAACACGACCTAAACTCTTACTATTTATATTGCCAATGTTTTTAAGTTCAAAACAGCCAATTAACTTCAGTACAAAGTTTATGTAAATTTCAATAGAAGAAAAATTGTTCTTTCATTAAACTTGAGCTCTGTTAACACAAGGGAATAGTAGATTCCTTTTTCATATTAAACAAAACTCAAAAACTTTCAAAAATTCAGACATAAGAACATGACGACAATGAATACATATTTTAATATAATTTTTATTATATTTATTATAATACATATTTATGATCATCACGTGTCAGCTTTCGGTATTTCTACACACAAACACACACAAGTGTACGCGCGTACGCACACATCCACATATATATATATATATATATATATATATATACATAATCTATCAGTCTATATATACAGTATATATATATATATATATATATATATATATATATATATATATATATATATATTGCATACTGTATATGCATACAAGCAAAAATACGTACACACATGTGTCTACTATACAAATTCATACATAGTATATACAGTACGAAAAATATGTAGAAGCATGTGTTTTATACAGTGAGATTAATGACCGTTTTAAGAGTACTATGACTGTTATAAATTGTGGTGTGCGTCACGTGTCTTAAGTCTGATAAGTGACGTGTTGTAACCCTATTGGTGACAGTATATTTCCATCAAAGTGGATAATTTCACAAAACCTAACAATTCAGCATATTGATAGAGCAACATTGCATTTTCTTGTCCCGAGGGGTAAGCAGTACCACGCGAGCGATCACAAGAACACGATAGTACTCGTCTGAAGAGTATAGGGCTGTGTAAAGTGCATTCACGAAAATCTTTATAAAGTGAAAAAAAAACCATGTTCCGATGTCTCATTAGCCGTCGACATGGGACACACACATACATACATACATACACACACACACACACACACATATATATATATATATATATATATATATAGTATATATATATATATATATATATATATATACACATATAGTATATGTATATATATATTTATATATATACGTGTATATATATATATATATATATATAGGCACAAATACATACACACTTATGTCTAATATACAAATACATACATATAGTATACATACATATACCACACACAGATATACTTGTATACATACAAAGCCAAAACTACTGTAAATACATATATACATGTATATATTATATACATATCTTTTTAAATATAATTTTTTCTTGTTGATATACCCAAACATAATAAATTCAGAGCATAGCTGATAATCTAATTCTAAACTCTATATAATAAATTATTTTTACTCAGGACAATTGAGCGCATGATAGAACAATAAATTCACTGAAGCGGAAATTCCCTTAATAGACATTGTTCAAAATAATTAATTTGAGAAAGAATGGAATTTTCTGGAGAAAAAGATAATAATAAGCATATTCAACGTTAAGATTATTTTCGCAAAATTAAATTGTCGTTGTACTGAGATGCTGTCTAGATTCTATACTCATTTTTTATAATGAGGCGCATTTGCACTAACTCACAGCGGTGCCCTTTTACTGTAGCTCGGAAAAGTTTCCTGCTATCTGATTGGTTAGAATTATCTTGTCCAACCAATCAGCCATCAGGAAAGCTTTCCGAGCTAAAAGGGCACCCCGGCGAGTCGGTGCAAATCTGCCTCACTAAAAAGAATCGACTATAGTGATCACATTTTCCCTTTAACAACCATAAATAACAGTCCTGTAATTTGACTAACCTTTAAAGTATTATGGCTTCGAATAATGTAAGAACATCTTTAGAATTGACAATGCTGGAGAATAATGTAAATATATTAGGCAAACATGAATTTACACACACAAAATTATTTCAAATGCAGTTTTTTTCACAATATTTTTTCATCTTTAGAGAAAAGTAATTATTGAGAAATTCCGTGAAAATGTTACAAAAGAAGAGAATTATGTAACAGAAATTCGCTGTCATGCTCACGCTAGCCAGCAATCAAAAAAGGTCACGAGAAAAAAAATTAGAGAGAGAGAGAGAGAGAGAGAGAGAGAGAGAGAGAGAGAGAGGGGGGGGGGAATGTGACGTCTCTCTGCACAAATAATCATAAGCTAAGGTCTTGCCTTAATTTCTACTCGATATTTGACCTTGACCTCACTCTACACATCGTCACCGTCAGTGGGATACGATTCTGAAGTGTCTCCGTCTCGTACAATTCAAAATTTATGGTCAAGCTTACAATTCACGCGACCTTTGACCTCCAAGTTAAAATAGACTTATCGGAAGTCTAAAGGGATAGAGGAAGAGGACTACGTCCTGGACCCCGATAATAATTTTCCTAGTTTCCTTTCCTCACTGGGCTATTTTCCCTGTTGGGGCCCCTGGGCTTAGAGCATCCTGCTTTTCCAACTAGGGTTGTAGGTTAGCAAGTAATAATAATAATAATAATAATAATAGTAATCTATAATCAGCACCCAAACCCCCTATCAACCCTGAATAGGACCAAGGAGGGCAAGGCAATGGCTGCCGATAACTCAGCAGGTAGACCTATAGGATTCCCTATTCCCCCGAACACTGGCTTACATGCACGGTGATGTTACAGACACTGCTAGAAACTATCGGGCATGAGCAGGGGCCGACTCCCCAATCATAGATTTCGAGACAAGGGGGTTTCCAATAGGCTAATATAACATGGTAACTTGAATAAAACACCATGCCGTGTCTGAAGATCTTCTTGGGTATTAAAAATCTACAATTATATGCGCTGTATGTCTAAAAATAGGAGCTTTCGAACTTTTTACTAAGTGGCTCTTCAGGAATTAAAATTTCACAATTACATGCGTTGTATATTTTAAAATAGCAGGAGCTCTCAAACTTTTTACAAAGTGACTCTTCAGGTATTAAAAATTCACAATTTTATGCGTTGTATATTTGAAAATAGCAGGAGCTTTCACACTTTTTACAAAGTGGCTCTTCAGGAATTAAAATTTCACAATTACATGCGTTGTATATTTGAAAATAGCAGGAGCTCTCAAACTTTTTACAAAGTGACTCTTCAGGTATTAAAAATTCACAATTTTATGCGTTGTATATTTGAAAATAGCAGGAGCTTTCACACTTTTTACAAAGTGGCTCTTCAGGAATTAAAATTTCACAATTACATGCGTTGTATATTTGAAAATAGCAGGAGCTCTCAAACTTTTTACAAAGTGACTCTTCAGGTATTAAAAATTCACAATTTTATGCGTTGTATATTTGAAAATAGCAGGAGCTTTCACACTTTTTACAAAGTGGCTCTTCAGGAATTAAAATTTCACAATTACATGCGTTGTATATTTGAAAATAGCAGGAGCTCTCACACTTTTTACAAAGTGGCTCCTCAGGAATTAAAAATTCACAATTTTATGCGTTGTATATTTGAAAATAGCAGGAGCTTTCACACTTTTTACAAAGTGGCTCTTCAGGAATTAAAATTTCACAATTACATGCGTTGTATATTTGAAAATAGCAGGAGCTCTCAAACTTTTTACAAAGTGACTCTTCAGGTATTAAAAATTCACAATTTTATGCGTTGTATATTTGAAAATAGCAGGAGCTTTCACACTTTTTACAAAGTGGCTCTTCAGGAATTTAAATTTCACAATTACATGCGTTGTATATTTGAAAATAGCAGGAGCTCTCACACTTTTTACAAAGTGGCTCTTCAGGAATTAAAAATTCACAATTATATGCGTTGTATATTTGAAAATAGCAGGAGCTTTCACACTTTTTACAAAGTGGCTCTTTAGGTATAAAAAATCCACAATTTTATGAGTTGTATATATAAAAATAGCAGGAGCTCTCACACTTTGTACAAAGAGCCTCATCAGGTATTAAAAATTCACAATTATATGCGTTGTATATTTGAAAATAGCAGGAGCTCTCACACTTTTTACAAAGTGGCTCTTCAGGAATTGAAAATTCACAATTACATGCGTTGTATATTTGAAAATAGCAGGAGCTTTCACACTTTTTACAAAGTGGCTCTTTAGCTATTAAAAAATCCACAATTTTATGAGTTGTATATATAAAAATAGCAGGAGCTCTCAAACTTTGTACAAAGAGCCTCATCAGGTATTAAAAATTCACAATTATATGCGTTGTATTTTTGAAAATAGCAGGAGCTTTCACACTTTTTACAAAGTGGCTCTTTAAGTATAAAAAATCCACAATTTTATGAGTTGTATATATAAAAATAGCAGGAGGTCTCACACTTTGTACAAAGAGCCTCATCAGGTATTAAAAATTCACAATTATATGCGTTGTATATTTGAAAATAGCAGGAGCTCTCACACTTATTACAAAGTGGCTCTTTGGGAATTAAAAATCCACAATTATATGCGTTGCATATTTACCAATGGCAGGAGCCTTCACACTTTTTACAAAGTGCCTCTTTAGCTGAAAGCTCCTTCTATTTTCAAATATACATCGCATATTATTGTGGATCTTTAATACCCAACACATGGTAAGTTATACATACATACATACATACATACACATACCAAGGCACTTCCCCCAATTTTGGGAGGTAGCCAACATCAAACAAATGAAAAAAAGGGGGGATCTTTCCTCTCTACGCTCCTCCCAGCCTGAAGAGGGACTCAACCGAGTTCGGCTGATACTGCTGGGATGCCACAGCCCACCCTCCCCCGTTATCCACCAAAGATGAAGCTTCATAATGCTGAATCCCCTACTGCTGCTACCTCCACGGTCATCCTAGGCGACCGGAGGAAGTAGCAGTTATAGATAAAAATATATACGAGATACCTCCCACCTAAAAAGATTCCAATACACTATGTGTCCTTCACAACTACTTGCTATTTACATTTATACTAAAGAGAGTTGTTATTTTCTACAACAGAGATTCGCGGGAGGAAATAACGATATATAAGCATACCTGGTGTTTATGCTGGGCGCATGTTTCCTTTTCTCATATCCATGATTATCCTTCACCGAGATATGCTCAGCACAATAACTCTATCTCAAAGAGAAAATTAATATCCCATCATAACACCGATGCGTTGCCAGAAAATAGCCAGCCATCCGGGAAAAACTTTACTTGATACAACTCTTCATGTTTATTTTCATTCTAAGAATGAAGGACAACAACAGTTTCTGTCAACAGGTTTTTATGCGTTATAATAACGAGAGAGAGAGAGAGAGAGAGAGAGAGAGAGAGAGAGAGAGAGAGAGAGAGAGAGAGAGAGAGAGTGATTGCAATCTTGATCAATTGTTTTTATTAATATTATCCTGGGATACAACAGCAGTTCCTGTCAACAGGTTTTTATGCGTTATAATAACCAGAGAGAGAGAGAGAGAGAGAGAGAGAGAGAGAGAGAGAGAGAGAGAGAGAGAGAGATATTGCAATCTTGATCAATTGTTTTTATCAACTAATATTGTCCTGATACAACAACATTTCCTGCCAACATGTTTTTTATGCATTATAATAATGAGAGAGAGAGAGAGAGAGAGAGAGAGAGAGAGAGAGAGAGAGAGATTGCAATCTTAATAAATTGTTTTTATCAACTAATATTATCCTTATATACAAAAACATTTCCAGCCAACATGTTTTTATGGATTATAATAATGAGAGAGAGAGAGAGAGAGAGAGAGAGAGAGAGAGAGAGAGAGAGAGAGAGAGAGATTGCAATCTTAATAAATTGTTTTTATCAACTAATATCCTTAGATACAAAAACATTTCCTGCCAACATGTTTTTTATGCATTATAATAATGAGAGAGAGAGAGAGAGAGAGAGAGAGAGAGAGAGAGAGAGAGAGAGAGAGAGAGAGATTGTAATCTTGATCAATTGTTTTTATCGCTATTATCCTGAGATACAACAACAGTTCCTGTCAAGTTTTTATGCGTTATAATAACGAGAGAGAGAGAGAGAGAGAGAGAGAGAGAGAGAGAGAGAGAGAGAGAGATTGTAATCTTGATCAATTGTTTTTATCTACTAATGTTATCCTAAAATCACATGAATACATGAGCCACGGAATGACAAGGGCGCCAGTAATCATGAGTGCCATTGACACAAATGAGATCTATTACCAATATTTTGGAAGTCTTGGGGAAAACAGGTTACCAGACATATTTATTTTGTTGACCATAATCCGTGGTCGAACTATAAATGAACACTCTGTCAGGGAAAATACTTAGGAAATCCTGTTCATTTACCTCCGGTATGGAATAACATGAAATCTCTCGATGGCTGTCACATTTCAAATATGTCCTATTCGGCAGACGTCTCATTGTCTTTTCTTCAAACGAAATAAATTGGCCAGAGATATAACTAAAAGGGCAGCCATTATTCATAGGTTAATTCTACAACCTTTTCCTCTATCCTTCTACACATACGTTTACATACACAGACATTATGTATATACATATATATATATATATATATATATATATATATATATATATATATATATATATATATATATATATATATATATATAATTACACATTTGTGACTTAACTTCGACATGACTTTTTATGCTACTAAAAGTGAGGCTACAAAGATCCTTTAAAATTAAATTCCATTTACACTGAGAACAACTTGAAAACGAAAGGGTATTACATTTGAAAAGTGCATCTACCTATAGGATGGAAATGACAATCACTTAATAATGCCTCCAGATATATATTAAGCGAAATAGTTCAATGCATGAGTCACTATTAGTTCTGTATAAAAGAAAAATCACGAGGCCATTCCAGGACTCCTCAGGGATAGAAAGATCATACTTTTTAAATACCTTTCTTATGACATATATCAACCTACGTCCTCGTTTCCTCCTTACTCCTTGGTCGATGTAGTGAGTAATTTTGTGATTTATTAATTACAAAAAGGACGTAGCATTGAATAACGGCAGAATCATGGAGAAACATATATATCGTTCTAGAATGATTGCGTCATGGGAGATGGTGGGATTACGAGTGAGATGCTGTAATATGAATGTATGTTTGACCGACTGGATGACGAAGGTAAGTAAGCCGTGTTTCGAGGGAATGGGTGGTTTAAAGTGAAGGTTGCTCATGAATGGCAGAAGCAAGGGACAGTGACAATGCCTTAGAGACTGGCCATATATAGCTTATGATCACACAAATCCCCTCTCCACTCAAGCTACGACCAGAGAGGGCCAGGCAATAGCTGCTGATGACTCAATAGGTAGATCTACTGGCTACCCCAGACCCTCCATCCTTAGCTCACAAGGATGGAGAGGTTACAGACACTACAAGAAACTACTTTGCTTAAATGGGACCCAAACCCCAGTCCGGTAGAAACCAGGCAGAGGCTTTACCAACAGGTCTTTACTTATAGCTTAAGGTACCAGAGAGCTGTAAGCTGTATAAAGTAATGTATTTAATTAATGTAATAAAATATATCAAGGAATGTATAAAGGAATAGGTATGGTATAGTATTGTGGGTTTAACAAGAACTGGAGTGTGTCATAATTTTAAAATTTAAGAAAGAAAGCTTAATTTCAGATAGTTTTATAGAGCCATAATTACAGAGAATTATATCGACTTGATACAGGCTTACCAGAGATAATCTTTCATCGTTAGTGTATGCGTCCCGGCATAAAATGGATATAGCAAAAGCTTATGATACAACCAATACAGGCAATATGGGAGGATATCCTGGGAAGAAGTTGTTAGGCTATACATGTGCATAAATATGCTGTTGCTTTGGTGTCAAGTTGGTCTGAAAAAATTTCTGTTAGACTTTTTCAATACGTAGGACATTACGGGAGAAATCAAGGTTAAGAAAGAAGATGTAGATACAGATTTGAGGATAAAAAGTTGATTTACCCTTTGTGCAACGGCCAAGTGTTTGCAAATAATGCAGTACTGATTACCAAAACAAATTCAACTGCAGAAACTAGTGAAAGTTCTCTAACCTTTTCCAACAGGAGATTTAAGAAGTTTAAAAGTTTAAGGCCGCTCATGAATGGCAGAGGAAAGGAAAAGTGCCATTGCCCCATCAAGCAAGATATTGCCCTAGAGTCTGACCACAAATACATATGATCAGCGCCTATGCCCCCTCTCCATCCAAGCTAGGGCCAATGAGGGCCAGGCAATGGCTGATGATGACTCAACATATACACCACCATACTTGGCTCACAAGGATGGCGAGGTTGCAGCGACCAAAGAAATTATCGAGTTTAAGCGGGAGTCGAACCCCAATCTGGCGTTCACCAGTCAGGGACGTTACCATATCAAGACCAGCCTTACAATTATGAAGGTGAATGGAGGATAAGTAACGGAAAAATAAATGTTTATAAGGATGATGGAATAATCCAAGAGGTAGATTCGTAGGAGAAAAAAAGTGTGATAAGGAAAAGTTCTGAAATACAGGTCCATGGAAGCCAGGGTTGGCAAGTATGAAATTGATGCTGAACGATATGGAAATGAATGTGGATATATAATACAAAAGAAATAATGTTTTCAACAGCAACTATGATTTTATTCAAATATGTGAAGTATGTTTCAAAAAAGGACTGAATCATTACAAAATATGTCAGGAGTGCACCAGGATGGTTAGGTCATGTAATAAGAATGGCGGATAGCAGTAGCTTGGTTGATAAGGTACTGGGATCTGTTGAAAACATAGTTAAACTCTAAACCGCATGAAGGAAAGATACATTTTGGATTTAAAAGGTTTAAAGGTCGCTTATGAATAGCAGAGACAAGGAGCAGTGACAATTATCTAAAGACTGACCATAATTACATATGATCAGCGCAAAAGCCCTCTCTCCAATAAGCCAAGACCAAGGAGGGCCAAGCAATGAGGGGTCTCAAACCCCAGTCCAGCATATCAACAGGCAGGGACGTTTTCAATAAGCTGCCACAACCCTAATTTAAAGATCTACTTATTTTAACTTCTTTGAAATTGCAGACTAGCAAAATGAATATCATAACAGGCAGTCATTTTTTTTATTTTATTTTATTTTATTTTTTTTACTGCGACGTAAAGCATTAAAGCTAACAGTTGTCTATTTTATAGCGTTCCGTTTGATGTTTCACTCTTTTCCAACATCTATTTTTTTCTCTTGTTAAAATTCAGCGGACGAAGTCCAACCTGTTCCCCCTAAAAGTGCGCTTTCAATTTCCATGTTCCTCTCTTTGGAATGTAAATCACAGTCACGACTAAAAACAACTTTTTACCATTTCCTTACTTTTCCATATAAAATCTTTTTTTAACTTTGAATAAATTCTAATATTTATATCATACTGTACCTATCATAAAGACAATATTACCTGTATCCTTATGATCTGTAGTAGTATGCGTAGAATTAGAACATATATTCCTTCTCAGTCCAATGAATGAACATAAAGAATTAAAATAATAGAATTATGAAAATCCACAAAATGGCAGCACACTGGACCGGAATTATGGGTTACGAGTCCCTATCCTGGCCAAGATTTAAACAGGTGCCTTAAGAACTTGAAAGTAGGGTGGCATTGATCATAACACAATGGCTAATTTATGTCCCCCTTCTTCAAAACAAATAAGGCCTTGGTTCGAATCTTTTCGGTCAGGATGGGGAATAAGGAGAATGGCAGGCATAGTAAAGATTACAGGAGTGATAAGTGTCCCTATTAAGATGGCATGGGCACATGTTGAGGATAGATGCTGGAAAGGGAGTGTGGAGGGCTTGGGAGGTACCTGTTAATGGGGGGGGGGGGGGAAATCGAGCGGGACGTAACGAATTAGATGGCAAGATAAGGTGAAGGATGATATGGAGAGAAGAGGTCTAGTAGTAGTGGAAGCCTTTAATAGAAGGCATTGGATAGGGCACATCAGACAACCGACCCCTTAATGTAGAGACAGCAGTGGGAAAGATATATATATATATTATATATATATATATATATATATATATATATATATATATATATATGTATATATATACATATATATATACATATATATATATATATATATATATATATATATATATATATATATATATATATATATACAGTACACACATATAAATATACACAGTACACTGTATATACACACATATACATATATACACTTAAGTCCTTTCTATAAATATGCCTAGGCTTCTTTTACAAGGATAGGCTCCAATGCAGTGGCAGATGGCAGTGACAAACTCATCGTCCAGCAACTCTCTCAGCCTGGTCACTATCTAAATAACTCACCACAAAACATATGCGCATCAAACATGTCAATCAAAATACCACCGGGACACGAGTCGGAATGAAATATCCACGTTTTACCTAGATTGCGAAATCAAGAGGAATTCGAGGAATTAATAGGAATTGCCACATCGATCATGGGGCATCTCAGATACATGAGAAGGTCAGGTAGATGGGGAATACCATCAATATTCAGAATAACTAACAACCTGCGTGTCGACAATACTCACAGACGAGCATAAGTAATTGATCTCTCTGAGATGTTACAGAAGAAGCTACATACTCTCGGTACACATACATTTTATATTTATCTATCTATGCATACATACACATATGTGTGTATATATATATATATATATTTATATACATATATATATATATATATTTATATTTATATACATATATATATATATATATATATATATATATATATATTTATATACATATATATATATACATATATATATTATTTTTATTTCATTTTTCCTTGTTTCCTTTCCTCACTGAG
>NC_090739.1:137971825-137979325 GCF_036898095.1 Palaemon carinicauda
CCCCACCCCCTCCCCTCTTCCATCTCCCCACATCCTCTCCCCTTCTTCCATCCCCCCCCCTTCCAATCTTCCATCTCCCCACACCCCCTTCCCCTCTTCCATCTCAGCCGCGGCAGTTTATTTCTCAAAACCAGCTTGCCTTTTCCAGAATCAATTTAAGCCGTAAGCGTATTTGAAGTCTGTGTGATATACATGTGTGAACTTGGAGTTAAGGTTAGGGGTAATTCGGTCGACCTTTCACTCGACCTTAACCTTGACCTTTGACCTAGGACTTTCAAAATTGAATCACTTCCACGTATCAACATAAGATTTAATTCCTGAAATTTTCACTACTCTTAAAATTGCGGCCAAAAGGAAGTTGTTCACATACAAACGAACAGACAAACGAGGGTGAAAACATAACCTCCTCCCATCTTCGCTGGTGAAGGTAATTATGTTATAAATATATATATATATATATATATATATATATATATATATATATATATATATATATGCATAATAAATACATACACACATATATAAATATATAAATCTATATATATATATATATATATATATATATATATATATATATATATATATATATACATATATATATATATATATATATATATATATTACATATATATGCATATATATATATATATATGGTGTAAAAATAATTGAATAAATAAATAAATATATATATATATATGTATGTATATATATACACATATATACACATATATATACATATATGATATATATATATATATATATATATATATATATATATATATATATATATATATATATATATATATTCATGCGATGATATACTTATCAAATACTTACCTTCATGAACTCAGCCGGAGAAATTTGAATCCTTTCCTTACCTGAGGAAAGAACATGAGAAATCAAACTTAAAGACGGGTTAACTTAAGCCGTCTAATTATATTCAAGAAAATTCAATATCTTCTCTATATTTCATCTTTCATTTGTAATTTACTACATCATATTTCCTAGGATCCCTGTTTCTCTTAGTTCCATTCTGCGAATCATTAATTTGTTAATAGTGTGTCTAGATTCAAACCAGCAATTAAATTATATTAAGAAATATATTTCATTGGGTTTAATCAAAGTTGAAAAACATTATTCGACGTAAATTACTAAAGGTGATATCTACTTGTAATGAATGGAGTCTGGTCTAAAAATCATGAAAACCATTTCACTAACATATTTCATTTCCAAATTCAGAAAACAAAAACTTAAACTATATTAGATATAAAAACATGCTGCACTCGCAATGTCTGTCAGTTTTGTAATCAATTACCTAATAAAATGTCATATTTGACTTTAAAAAGTGAATTTCCAACCAACTTCTAAAATATTAATTGTGCATATAAAATGGCATGACCTGAGATATCAAATTAAAAGAATCACAGACAGCATTAAAAAATTAGCATAGGTTTAAAGGCCGCTAGTGATTGGCAAAGGCTAGGGACATTGATATTGCCGTAGCAAGCAAGACAATGCCCTAGAGACTAACCATATATACATATGATCAGCGCCCAAGGCCCCTCTGCACCCAAGCTAGGATCATGGAGGGACAGGCAATGACTCCTGATAACTCAGAAGATAGACCTATAGGCTCCCCAAGACACCCCTTCCTTAGCTCACAAGGATGGTGAGATTGCAGACACTAAAGGAACTAGCGATTTTGACAGGGACTCGAACCCCAGTCTGGCGATCAGCAAACACTGACGTTACCAATAGAACACAATGAATTGCAACAGTCTTTAGGAGACTGGTTTTAGTCGCAATGAGTCATAATGGTGGTCCGAAAGTCAAAAGAAAAAGTCACTGGCGATTTAATGGCGAAGGCCATGATGGAATCTAATAATTATTCCAATTTTAAATTTAATGTTTATGGAGACAAATGGATGCGACCAGAGTAGTTCCACATAGTTGAATGACTTTCAAAAATTGATGAAAAATAAATTGATTCTCATCAATTATAATCAATCATAATGTGGTCATATTTACAAGAATAGTAAATACAGAATATAAGACCGCTAAGTATGCTTCCAAAAATTTAAATCTCTAAAAACCTTAAAAATCAACGAATGGAAATAGATAAATAACACTTAGAGTAAATACAATATATTCCTGATAATGATTCCATTTAAAAATCATGAAAATAATGCACAAAAGAACTGGTTTTAAAACATAATTAGAACTAAAATAAAACTTATAAGGGATTATATACTGATCGAAAAGAGGAGAAAGAAGGGCTATTTCTATCTAGTAATATAGAACATAAATTCTGTACCCTATAGCAACACCGTTGAAGGAAAAAGAAAGAAAAATATAAAGAAAACGTAAAAGAATGAAAATTATAAAGAAAACGTAGAAGAAAAATTAAAACAGAGAACACGTACAAGAAGAATGAAAATATATTGAATACGTTATAAAAGAAAAAAAAAAGTATAGAAAAACCTAGAGAAAACATAGAAGAAAATATAAAAAAAGTAGAAGAAAGAAAAATATAAAGAAAACGTAGAAAGAAAAATATAAAAAAAACGAATAAAGAAAAATATAAAGAAAACGTCGATGAAAGAAAATTATAAAAAAACGTAAAAGAAAGAAAAATATACAAAAAACGTAGATGAAAGAAAATTATAAAAAAAACGTAAAATAAAAAAAAAATATAAAGAAAACGTAGATGAAAGAAAATTATAAAAAACGTAAAATAAAGAAAAATATAAAGAAAACGTAGATGAAAGAAAATTATAAAAAAACGTAAAATAAAGAAAAATATAAAGAAACGTAGATGAAAGAAAATTATACAAAAACTTAACAGAAAGAAAAATATAAACAAAACGTAAATGAAAGAAAATTATAAAAAAACATAAAAGAAAGAAAACTATAAAGAAAACGTAGATGAAAGAAAAGTATAAAAACAAACGTAAAAGAATGAAAAATATAAAGAAAACGTAGAAGAAAGAAAATTATAAAAAAACGTAAAAGAAAGAAAAATATAAAGAAAACGTAGTTGAAAGAAAATTTAAAAAAAAACGTAAAATAAAGAAAACGTAGAAGAAAGAAAACATAAAAAAATTAAAAGAAAAATATAAAGAAAACGTAGATGAAAGAAAATTATAAAAAACGTAAAAGAAAGAAAAGTATAAAAACAACCGTAGAAGAATGAAAAATATAAAGAAAACGTAGCCAAACCCGGTACGATATAGTGGCGAGGCTCGGCTTTTATAAAACGCTGCATAATTCAAAAGCTTCTTACGGCTGAACGAAGAAAAATGGAGGCGCACACTGACACTTTAATCATCTTCGAGAGCACATCGACAGTCTACCGATACATTATACCTTCGGGTACGCCAAAAGGAGGCGATAAAATTGGCGGCACTCTATTCCTCCTCTAAATCCGCGAATTTAAGGAGCCGCCAAAGATGATCAAAAAGAGAGCACAAGGCAAAGTTACTCTAGTTATTACCTTCGCCAACTTTGATATGTCTGTCTGTCTGCGTGTTTGTGATGCGCATAACTCAAAAACTACGTGACCGAATCTCATGAAATTTGGTGGGATGGTTGGCCATAGTCTAAGGACAATTTGATTACATTTTGGGAGTGATTGGGTCAAAGGTCAAGGCCAAGGTCACGAACAAGTCAAAATCGTCTTTTAGCCATATCGTAGAAAATTTTTTATCTGATTTGTATATGCATAATTCAATGCATAATTCAATTACTAGTGGTGGAGAAGGTATGCGCTCTACCCAATGCCCGTTCTATTTATCAATAGGTCGTTTCTGATGCAATTGACACGAATGATACCTTAGAAAGCATCTCCTATATACAGTACTAGAGCTAGTGTACACGACCCATCAAAAATGACGGCTACACATTCAAATAGATATGCGTGCACACACACGCACAAATTCAACCCTTCCCAACCCCTCCCGCTGCTTCGGCAGTTTGTGGGAGATTGTCTTTCCGAGTGTACCTCTCGGGGTAACACCTCTCACCAGGGTATGACTAGTCCGTCTCCCTTCTAACCTAGGGACGGGAAGAGACCAATGACTCTCATAGTTAACAAGTCCATCTTAACTTTCTACGTAGTTCTATTCCTTGCATTTTCTTCCCTCAGTCCCATCTTAGCTATCTATATATCTATCTATTAATCATTATATATATATATATATATATATATATATATATATATATATATATATATATATATATATATATATATATACTGTATATATATATATATATATATATATATATATATATATATATATATATATATATATATATATATAATATATGCAGAAGAACCACAGGGAAAATGAAAATACGAAATATACGATTAAGTCTTGACTAGTTTCGTGATACTTCTTCAGAGGACTGAAGAAGTATCACGAAACTAGTCAGGACTTAATCGTATATTTCGTATTTTCATTTTCCCTGTGGTTCTTCTGCATCTGAGCATCACGTTTTCCTGTGATTTTTACGTATATATAATATATATATATATATATATATATATATATATATATATATATATATATATATATATATATATATATATATATATATATATATATATATAAACTCAAGAATTAAATGAGAAAAGACGCTTTAAAGTTACATTTCGATTACAAATAAAATTACCTTCCTATGTTATATCACTTCAAGATTTTTGGAGGTCGCAGAAAGAAGCTTAGATTAAGTTAATACCGCAGGGGATGATGAGACGTGAGGTGTTCTGGGAAATAAGAGATTTGGTGTTGACCCCTTACACTATGACGACCAGTGGAATTTAAAAAGTTCAAACTTGCAGCAAATGATTTTATGTTGAACAGGCTGACATAAGTCTTTTTATAGTTTATATGTGAAATATCTGTTTTAATGTGGTTATTATTTTTAAAATACTCTATTTTGATTGTTCATTCCTTCTTATATCATTTATTCATTTCCTTATTTCCTTTTCTCAGTGGGCTATTTTGCCCTGTTGGAGCCCTTATAGCATCTTGCTTTTCCAATTAGGGTTGTAGTTTAGCTAATAATAATAATAATAATAATAATAATAATAATAATAATAATAATAATAATCTGCTGTCTTATCTCAAAGATCATTACACTTCAAGTGGAGGAAATTGTATTCAATACTTAAGGCGTCTGTTTGTAATCTTAGAACCCTTATACAGCAATGTTTGTAAATTATTGTTCTTAATCCCAAACATTCTTCATATTCCTAAACAACAATAATAATTCTCTACGTAATCTCACGAAATCGCCCAAGTTACGACCTCCATAACGTCCCTTCCAAATAACATACCTCGGAACTTTTATGACGTAAGAAGGACGTCCATTCACCTTGCATTGTGTCATGAATCTTCCAAGAATGATATTACACGGAGACAAAGACCTAATATTTTCAAGAGATGCTTTCCGACGTCAGTTATTGCTGTCCTTGAACTCTAGAAACTTGCTACAGCCAAGTTGGGGCAATTCCATATATTATTATCATCATCATCTCCTACGCCTATTGACGCCAAGGGCCTCGATTATATTTCGCCAGTCGTCTCTAGTTTGATATTTTAATTCAATACTTCTCCATTCATCAACTCCTACTTCGCGCTTCATAGTCCTCAGCCATGTAGGCTTGGGTCTTCCAACTCTTCTAGTACCTTGTGGAGCCCAGCTGAACGTTTGATGAACTGATCTCTTTTGGGGAGTGCGAAAGGCAAGCCTAAACCCTCTCCATCTACCCCTCATCGTGATCTCATCCACATATGGCACTCGAGTAATCTCTCTTAAAGATTCTTACTAGATTCTTTTAGTATAAGTTAAAGAAATAAAAAAAATTAATCCTGATGATCTTCTTTCATAACACTTATTATAACCAAAATATATCTAAACAACATTAACAAATGCAAAAGGTACATTTGTTCCAGTTAGCATATTACTCGACCAAGCAAAAATAATAATTAAATTCTGATAGTTTTTGAAGACTCAGATTTGAACGCATTGAAGTTAGGAAAGAGAAAATTGTTATCTACTTTGCTATTAGAATCAGTTTGAAATCTCTTTTTTCTATAGCTAATTTTCATTGCATCCCGTCATACAGTATCAAGATACATTAACATACATTGTTAAAAAGCATTTAAAAATAACATTATATATATATATATATATATATATATATATATATATATATATATATATATATATATATATAATATATATATGTGTGTGTGTGTGTGTGTGTATATAGTATATATATATATATATATATATATATATATATATATATATATATATATATATATATTATATATATATATATATATATATATATATATTATTGTTATTATTATTACTAGCCAAGCTACAACCCTAGTTGGGAAAGCTATAAGCCCAAAGGCTCCAATAGGGAAAAATAGTCCAGTGAGGAAAGGAAATAAGGAAATAAATAAATGATGAGAACAAGTTAACAATACATTATTCTAGAACAGTAACGTCGTTAAAACAGATATGTCCTATATAAACTATTAACGTCAAAAACAGATGTCATATATAAACTATAAAAAGACTCATGTCAGCTGGTCAACATAAAAACATTTGCTCCAACTTTGAACTTTGAAGTTCTACTGATTCAACTACCCGATTGGTAACAGCTGGAATAAAACTTTCAGAGTACTGCGTAGTATTGAGCCTCATGATAGAGAAGGCCTGGCTATTAGAATTTAACTGCCTGCCTAGTATTACGAACAGGATAGAATTGTCCAAGATATCTGAATGTAAAGGAAGGTCAGAGTTATGAAAAATCTTATGCAACGTGCATATGAACTAATTGAACGACGGTGCCAAAGATTAATATCTAGATCAGGAATAAGAAATTTAAGTTTCTGTCCAAAAAATTAGATGAGAATCAGCAGCTGAACACCAGATAGGAGAACAATACTCAAAACAAGGTAGAATGAAAGAATTCAAACACTTCTTCAGAATAGATTGATCACCGAAAATCTTAAAAGACTTTCTCAATAAGCCAATTTTTTTGTGCAATTGAGGAAGACACAGACCTAAGTGTTCTCAAAAGTAAATTTGCTGTCGAGAATCACACCTAAAATTTTAAAATTCATACAAATTTAAAGAAACATTTTCAATACTGAGATCCAGATGTTGAGGAGCCACCGTCCTTGACCTACTTACAATCATACTTTGAGTTTTGTTAGGATTCAACTTCATACCCCATAATTTGCACCATGCACTAATTTTAGCTAAATCTCTAAGGGATTCACCAACCCCAGATCTACATTCAGGGAGTGGAATTGATGCAAAGAGAGTAGCATCATCTACATATGCGATAAGCTTGTTATCTAGGCCAAACCACATATCATGTGTATATAGTATGAAAAGTAATGGGCCAAGAACACTACCCTGTGGAACACAGGATATCACATTCCAATACTCACTATGGTGCTCATCAACATCAAC
>NC_090739.1:137986651-137991651 GCF_036898095.1 Palaemon carinicauda
CGTCCCACTTGTAATATTGCATTTTCCTTGGACAAAAGGAACTGGCACATATGTATGTAAAACAAAAAACAGTTTACTATCAATTAACAACCAATAGTAAAATTTACAAAGATTAAATTTATAAAGTTCTTCATGGAGAGAACACAAATTATAATCCAAAGCGAACCCAAGTTTTCCAGAATAAATTCGTGTGAAAAAAAGAAAAAAAAAAAAGGGGGGGGCCCGGTATTTCGCAACGTTGGATCAAAAACAGCTTACACAAAAGGCTCGTAAGCCAGCAGGCACAGCTTGGTAAAAAAAAAAAAAAAAAAAAAAAAAAAAAAAAAAAAAAAAAAAAAAAAAAACCTGCTTACCAAAGGTTGCATAAAGATTATTACTAAGGACAAAGGCTGGAGAATGTATATCTGAATCAAAGAAGAACTGAAAGTAGACTACTTCATAACAATATATATATATATATATATATATATATATATATATATATATATATATATATAATATATATATATATATATATTATATATATATATATATATACACATACTTTCAATTGGGCTCCACAAGCCACTAGAAGAGATGGAAGACCCTGATCTACATGGCTGGGGGCAATGAAGCCGGAAGTAGATGATGAATGGAGAAGTGTTGATTTAAAAGCTCAAGATAGAGACGAACTGGCGAAATGTAACCAAGGCCTGTTGCATCAATAGGCTTGGGAGAATATATATATATATAATATATATTATATATATATATATATATATATATATATATTATATATATATATATATATATATATATATATATATATACATAAACATACACAAAGTAAAACAAGACAGGGGTGAGGGTTTAATCAATGCTCAACTCTTATAGATCGGGTTATAAAGTAAATGTCGGTTTCATGGCAGGGTTATCTGAACGCAAAAGTAAGAATTAAATGCTCTTGATTAGTTATATAATTATATTCACTGATATTATATTAATGAGGGTATCAATTACAGTAAGCCCAAGGGCTCCAACAGGGAAAAACAGACCAGTGAGGAAGGGACGTATGGAAATTAATAAACTACAAGAGAAGTAATGAGCAATTAAAACAACACATTTTAAGAACTGTAAAAAAATTAAAACAGATCCACCATAAATAAACTATAAAAAAAGAGACTTATTTTAAGCCTGTTTAATTGAAGACGGAACAGAAATGAAGAGACGAAGTAATGGAAGGCGAATCAAAAGAAGAATTAAGTGAGGTGATGGAAGAGACAGAGAGAAAATGGAAAAGAAAGATATTTATAAGAATGCGAGAGGGGAGTGCCTGAGAAATGATAGTCTGTGGGTGAAATGTGACTGTTATCAAAAGGGGAAAAGATAGGTACAAATTCCAGCTAACGTACGCACACACATATACTAATTTTCCTGACATTCTATTCAACTTGTGCCTGCAAATCAATGGTATTGGTTGAGGTAAAAGGAAAGATGAAGATGCAGGGAGTAATTACTTCAAGACACTTAGGAACAGGGTTGGAGAGAGAGAGAGAGAGAGAGAGAGAGAGAGAGAGAGAGAGGAGAGAGAGAGGAGAGAGAGAGAGATTCATCAACGTATAACCAAAATTACTGCGAAATAAGTAAAATGAACAATTATTTTCCCGCGTATATAATACTCTTGAAACTAAATATAATTTCTCTATCAGTAGATATTTCTAAATTATAATTCATGAAAATATTCAGCAAGATATTGATAAATGATTGGTTAGAGGCTTAACTTTCTTATATAAAAAGAAAAGCAAATATCACAACAGACCAGGTACGACGTTCTTTCAGTAACATCGTTATATAAAAAATAATATCTCTCTCTCTCTCTCTCTCTCTCTCTCTCTCTCTCTGGTGATAAAAATTCATTTCGACCATGTACCTCTCGTTAGTGAGCGGTTGTTAGACTAAGTCATGCACTTAAAATTAACGGCCTGTTATATATCTGCGAGGTCCCACATACCCTCGAACACTTGCAGATATACTCCATCCGAAATCCTGCCAATTCCGACGGATTTTGGGACATACAACACCGTTTGCAGGCGAATGAATTATCCAATTACTCACTTTACACAGTGTTAATATTGTCTAAACTAATTTTTTTTTATTGAGGCGGATTTGCACCGACTCGCAGCGGTGCCCTTTTAGCCCGGAAAAGTTTCCTGCTATCTGATTTGTTAGAATTATCTTGTCTAACCAATCAGCGATCAGGAAACTTTTCCGAGTTAAAAGGGTACCGCTGTGATTCGATGCAAATCTAGCTCACTCAAAAGAATTGACTTTAGTTATTATTATTAGTGCAATGATAATAGGCTTTAATATTTGAAATGTTCACATAATCAAAAGATGGAAAAACAAGAAAAGTAGAAAATAATAACACGTAAGAAACACAACAATATGCAAAAGAAGAACAAGCAAAATAGAAAAAATAAGCGAAACATCGACAATAAAATATATAACCACAAAGGTAGTTATTATTATTATGGTTTGCTAAGTAACAACCCTATTTGGAAAAGCAGGATGCTATAAGCCCAGGGGCTCCAACAAGGAAAATAGCCCAGTGAGGAAAGGAACAAAGAAAAATAAAATATTTCAGGAACAGTAATATTAAAATAAATATTTCTTATATAAACTATAAAATCTTTAACAAATCAAGAAGAGAAATAAGATAGAATAGTGTGCCTGAGTGTACCCTCAAGCAAGAGAACTTTAATTCAAGATAGTGGAAGACCATGGTACAGAGGCTATGGCACTACCCAAGACTAGAGAACATTGGTTTATTTTGGAGTGACCTTCTCCTAGAAGAGCTGTTTACCATAGCTTAATAGTTTCTTCTACCCTTACCAAGAGGAAAGTAGCCACTGAACAATTACAGTGCAGTAGTTAACCCCCAGAGTGAAGAATACTTGTTTGGTAATCTCAAGTGTTGTCAGGTGTATGAGGACAAAGGAGAATGTGTAGTGAATAGGCCAGAATATTCGGTATATGTGTAGGTAATGGGGAAATGAAACGTAACCAGAGAGATGGATCCAATGTAGTACTGTCTGGCCAGCCAAAGGACCCCAAAGCTCTCTAGCGGTAGTATCTCAACATCAGACTACATCTGAACTACATAGCATTACTGGAGTCATTGTTTTTCTTTAGGCTGGAAATTTCATCTTATTTCAAATGTTATCAATACAGTCTGTAAAGTTTAGTATTATAACAACACTATTTAGAATTCAGCTTATGTTACGCCCATCCACGATTCAACATGAAACCTAGGTTATGAGAATCTAAAAAAAAAAAAAAAAAAAAAAAAAAAAAAAAAAAAAAAAAAAAACCCGATGGTCAAATGATTTAGAGGATATAAAAACGATGGCCTTTACAATCTTGAAAGCATCTAAACAGATTTAACCTATAAATCATCAAAGGATCTACAAGTGATGTCCTTCAAAATCTTCAAACGACCCAGATGGAGCGCTTTTAAAATGTTCAAAGGACCGAACCCAAATGGCTTTGAAAAAAAACCCTGTAGGATCTAAAAGTGATGGTATTCAAATTCTTCAAAGGTTCAAGAAACGATGGCCTTTAAAATATTCGAATGGTAGCAAAACAATAATTACCTTATTATCATTATTACTATTATTATTATTATTATTATTATTATTATTGTTATTGTTGTTGTTGTTATTATTATTTGCTAAGCTACAACCCTAGTTGGAAAAATCAGAATGCTATAAGTCCGAGTGCTCCAACAGGAAAAATAGCCCAGTGAGGAGAAGAAATAAGGAAACTACAAGAAAGGTAATTAAAACTAAAATGAAATATTTCAAGAACAGTCACAGCATTAGAATAAATATTCCATATATAAACTATAAAAAAACAAGAGGAAGAGAAATAAGATAGAAATATTTCAAGAACAGTCACAGCATTAGAATAAATATTCCATATATAAACTATAAAAAAACAAGAGGAAGAGAAATAAGATAGAAATATTTCAAGAACAGTCACAGCATTAGAATAAATATTCCATATATAAACTATAAAAAAACAAGAGGAAGAGAAATAAGATATGGCGCCGTACAAGACCAGAGAACAATGGTTTGATTTTAGAGTCTCCTCTTTAAAGGATCCAGGAGCGATTACCTTTAAAATCCTTAAAGGACCTGAAATGATGGTTTATATAAAACCTTCGATGGACACAGAAGTGACATCATAAGTAATCTTAAATAACGATGCTCTTCTAAATCTTAAATGGATCTAAAACTCTTCCAATGACTTATTAATAATCGTCTGAAAGTCTTCAAGGAATTTAGAACCATAGGTACTTCAAATTTTAAACAGATCCTATGACCAATGACTTTCAAAGTCTTTATAAGATCCATTTCTTTCAAGTTTTTTTAGTATATAGGAAATAATTATTTCAATGTTGTTACTCTTCTTAAAATATTTTGTTTTCCCTTGTTTACTATCCTCACAGGGCTAATATCCCTTTTGGAGCCCCTGGGCTTATAACATCCAGATTTTCCAACTAGAGTTGTAGCTTAGCAAGTAATAATAATAATAATAATAATAATAATAATAATAATATGATCTTCCTAAATCATCAAATAATCATAAAATGATCGCTTCTAAATTCGCCGAAGTATTCATGAAGAAAGGTTAATAGCCATTATCAATTATAAATAACTGCCTTCAATATCTATATAATTTCTAAATATGATAACGCAGACACTTTTGAATAACACAATTTGACGCTCGAAATTATTGGTTTAAATTATTGATATTATCTAGAAGGGCACCTAGTAGAGCGCAGACCTCCTGGTTGGCAGCTTATTTCTTGACATTTTGCTCGACCTTGACCTTGAACTTTGATCTTAATATGTAATAATTAGCGTGGATTTCAATTCACTCAAATATGAACCAAGTTTGAAGTCCCTGTGACAACGATGACCAAACTTATGACTCATTACGTGAATTGGACATTTTGC
>NC_090739.1:138001651-138006651 GCF_036898095.1 Palaemon carinicauda
ATCGAGTATTAGTTCTCTAAATCAATGTATAAAACCCATCTAAAATGACTATTTCAACCCTCTTCCTAACCGCATCCGACACTAGGCCAGCATCCCCTTTTCAAACTTGGGAAAAAAATTCAAAATAAAATATGCTGAATAAATATAACACTGTACAAGCCACACAGGCAGCTTTCGACACGCTTCCCCAAAAGGGTTCTTCACAATATTTGGTTCCATTTTTTTCACTTTTATTCTTTTCGCCAATTGTTCCTTTCATCATCGGTGTCTCCACGAATTGCATTTTTTTTTTGGAGAAAAAAAAAAAATCCTGTTAAAAAATTTATAAAAATATAAACATTAATAGATACCTATGTATTGATATTTATATTTTTATGGAGCTGAAAAACCGTTTTTTTTTTTTTTTTAAGTAAAAGGCTTCCATGCAATTTGAACAAATTAGAATTAAATCAGACATCTATACCTGTAGCTGATTAATTAAAAGTTTCTATAATTAACATGAAATTACACTAATGAATATTTCGTGACAGTTTTTCTAAACGTAGGATCATATAAAGATTTTTTTTTTCATGTTTACAATTACAGGCCTTTGCATTAAAACCCAAAACACAAAATTTTTATTTGTTAAAACAACCCGAAAAGCTAAAATCAGTTAAAATATAAATATAGTAGGAAAAACAGCAGGATTACCATAGTTATTCTATTTCATCAACCTTGGTTTGGTGTGGTTGTCTGAAACACCGACTTGAACGTTACTATAGTCCAAATTCCTATGTAAATAATTAATAGCTAAAATATCCTTAATATTTCAAATATTATCCATAAGCGTATTCTCTTTGCATTCCTTGAAAAAAAAACTCGAGTACTAATTAGTATTATTCTCAAATACGCATATACACCCAGCCTCGAAAGTAGTTAAGCTTGATATAATTTCCCTTGAAATATGAAAATGCAAAAGAGTGAAATAAATCCAACAATAAATGTGCTCATGTACTTTTTAGAGCATGTTCGCAGGCAACGCGGTGATACCATATTTAATTTGCCGCCCGAGCGATGAGACTGTTCATCCGTAAAGGGCTTAGCCACAGGGAATAAAACTAAGATTCATCTTCGAATCTAAAAAACGTTAGAAGAAACGTTTTAACCCCTGCGAATATCAAATGTTAAAAGAAACGTTTAAACACCGAATATAAAAAATGTTAGAAGAAACATTTAAACAACATCGAATCTCAAAAACGTTAGAAGAAACGTTTTAACCCCCTGCGAATATCAAATGTTAAAAGAAACGTTTAAAGACCGAATATAAAAAACGTTATAAGAAACATTTAAACAACTTCGAATATAAGAAAAGTTAGAAGAAACGTTTTAACCCCTGCGAATGTCAAATGTTAAAAGAAACGTTTAAAGACCGAATATAAAAAATGTTAGAAGAAACATTTAAACAACTTTCGAATATAAAAAACGTTAGAAGAAACGTTTTAACCCCTGCGAATATCAAATGTTAAAAGAAACGTTTAAACACCGAATATAAAAAAATGTTAGAAGAAACATTTAAACAACTTCGAATATCAAAATCGTTAAAAGAAACGTTTTAACCCCTACGAATCTCAAATGTTAAAATAGACTTTTAAACACCTAATATAAAAAATGTTGTAAGAAACATTTAAACAACTTCGAATATAAAAAACGTAGAAGAAACGTTTAAACACCTACACACGTGGGTTTTGATGTTTCTTGGACGTTTTGTAGTTATGTGAAACGAAAATTTCAATCTAGCTTGATCGTTTGGTCCTTTTAAGTAATAATTTCCATCGATATGTTTATTTTGAAACTTTACATGTAATAATTTAAAACTAAATCATGTTATATCTTTATGCAATAATAAATCGGCACAGAGAGGCCCACCCAAAGACGTTTCATATTTGGCCTTTTATGACTAGCAAACGATTTCTCTCATTTTCAAACTTATCAAGTCATATTGTGTGAATATATTTGAAAATTCTTAAAAGTTTACCATTTAAAAAAGTAATATCAATATTTGCTTTAGTCTGTTTACATATACATATATATAATCATACTTAATCATATGCATACATATATACATACATACGCATATCATTTATCTCTCTCTCTCTCTCTCTCTCTCTCTCTCTCTCTCTCTCTATATATATATATATATATATATATATATATATATATATATATATATATATATATATATACAGTATATATATACATTCATTCTGTTCTAGAGGACTATGGAAAACATATCGCTTCTTGACAACAATAAAAGAGAAATAAAATTGATAAGAACCGAATAAAATCCCTGCATTGTGGTGGCCGATGTGGTAACGTCCCTGAATGGTGAATGGTGAGCACCAGACTGGGTTTAGAGTCCCGCTCAAAATTGTTAGTATCTTTGGTCGCTGCAACCTCAATATCCTCGTGAGCTAAGGATGGGGGCTTTGGGGAAGCCTATTGGTCTACCTGCTGAGTCATCTGCACCCATAGCCTGGCCCTGCTTGATCCTAGCTTGGGTAAAGAGGGGTGTTTGGCGCTGATCCTATTAATATATGATCAGTCTCCATGGCATTGTCCTGCTTGATGGGACAATGTCACTGTCCCTTGCCTCCGCCATTCATGAGCGGCCTTTAAACCTTTAAACTGAAAAAGATAGTTTAAATATCCTCCTTTACAATCCGGTTACGAAGCCAATTTTCATATAATTTACGACTCCTAGATCTCGTACATTTCGGCGTTTCTATTTGGCCAAAATCTCCCCTCAGAGGAAGATTAAATCCTGACGGTATATTTATTACCGCTTCTTTCTACTGCAAGTAATATTTGTTGGACCCAGGCTTACGGATGTAGATATAGCGCTGGAATTTCTAAAAACTCCACTTTGTTTTTCAATGACAGTGAGCGGGATTCATTACGGCCTTGAGGGGAAAAAGTTAGTGAAAAGAAATATTGCTGCATCAAAACTGTAAAGCTCTGATACCGTGTCCGGTATTTTTTTTTTGTTTTAAAAGCAGATACGATTCCAGACTGAGAATGAGAAGAGACACATATATTGCACTTTTACAGTGTGCTTGACGTTAAAAATGAGAGAGAGAGAGAGAGAGAGGAGAGAGAGAGAGAGAGAGAGAGAGAGAGAGAGAGAGAGAAGACAATTTACTGAAAATCATTCAAACGGGAAAAAAATCCTCCTATTACTGAGGATGTTTTAGAAACAAATAGAGCATAATTGACGGACTACTTCGTTTTGGTCCACTTAACACACACACTAAAGTTAAAAATACGCCCACAAACGATATTCAACTTTTCCTTTTGCACTTACGCTTATTTTACACTTACGCTTATTTTATTTCATTTTATTTCCAAAGCAAAGGTTACGCATAAATCTTGCAATCGGACTAGATTTGGTTCCATAAAAATGACCCAACAGTTGAGCAAAGGTGCACGGTACACCTAACCATACCAACCCTGTTCTTATAAAAATTCAAAATCATACCAATAATATTAAAAAGACCTTATAAAATTACATTCAGATAATCTTTACATACATCTGGTACACACTAAGATTACCCATTCCTTTAAAGATAAAACAAATTTTCATGATATTCCATAATCATTTGTCTTAATTCGATAATCATTTATAGATTTGAGAACAAAGCGCTCAGAAGAATAATGGTAGTGAAATGGCAGGACAGGATTAGAAATGACACTATAAGAGAGATTACTCGAGTGCCATATGTGGATGAGATCATGGTAAGAGGTAGATGGAAATGGTTTGGGCATGCTCTTCGCACTCCCCAAGAGAGATTAGTTCACCAAACTTTTAACTGGGCTCCACGAGGCACTAGAAGAGTTACAACGAAGACTGTACTAAAAAGGAACGTAGAACCTAATCGAGCTGTAATCTACAACAACAAAGACGGTAATCATATTAGTATTATTATTATTATTATCATTAAATGCTAAGCTACAACCCTAGTTGGAAAAGCAGGATGCTATAAGCCCAGGGCCCCCAACAGGGAAAATAGCTCAGTGAGGAAAGGAAATAAGGAAAAATAACATATTTTAAGAATAGTAACAATATCAAAATAAATATTTCCTATTTCAACTATAAAAACTTTAACAAAACAATAGGAAGAGAAACTAAATAGAAAAAGTGTGCCCGAGTGTACCCTCAAGCAAGAGAACTCTAACCCAAGGCAGTGTAAGACCATGGTACAGAGACTATGGCACTACCCAAGAATAGAGAACAATGGTTTGATTTTGGAGTGTCTTCTCCTAGAGGAGCTACTTACCATAGCTAACGAATGTTGGAATCATACCCGACTCTTGGTAACAAACACGATATACGAATGATACGACAACAACAAAAACAAAAACAAATGCTGCCGTTTCTACTCAAGTGTGGTGGCCGATGCGGTAACGTCCCTGACTGCTGAACGCCAGACTGGGGTTGGAGTCCCATTCAATCTCGTTAGTTCCTTTCGTCACTGCAACAACAATATTCTTGTGAGCTAAGGATTGGGGGTTTGGGGGAGTCTATATGTCTATCTGCTGAGTCATCAGCAGCCATTGCCTGACCCTCCCTGGTCCTAGCTTAGGTGGAGAGGGGACTTGGGCGCTGATTATATGTATATATGGTCATTCTCATTGCACTGCTTGCTAGGGCAATGGCCCTGTCACTCGCCTCAGCCATTCATGAGTGGCCTTTACACCTTCAAACATGTCTGGGGTTTGGCCATTTTCACCATCACGCAGGTCAGTGCGGATTGGTAATGATGGAATTCTTTATTCTGATCGCTCAAAGCAAACCAACCTAGTATGGGTGGCCCTTACTAGTACAGCTTTGAAAAAAAAAAATCTAACAGCAAGGAAAAAGTTGGCACATAGCGTACTTATAACCAAATCCTCCACAACTGCCGCTTAATGAGAAGCAAAGCATACACACTGAAAGGTCATTAACCTTACTCATTAATTAATTG
>NC_090739.1:138011651-138029151 GCF_036898095.1 Palaemon carinicauda
GAAAGATATATTTTAATGTTGCTACTGTTTTAAAAATATTTCAGTTCTTCAATACTTTTCTTGTAGTTTATCTTAAAATACATCAGTTGTTCATTACTTCCTAGTAGTTTATATCAAAATATATCGGTTATCATTACTTCAGTTTTAGTTTATCTATTTCTTTATTTCCTTTCCTCACTAGGCTATTTTTACCTGTTGGAGGCCTTGGACTTACAGCATCCTGCTTTTCCATCT
Source organism: Palaemon carinicauda (assembly GCF_036898095.1). Classification (NCBI taxonomy): domain Eukaryota; kingdom Metazoa; phylum Arthropoda; class Malacostraca; order Decapoda; family Palaemonidae; genus Palaemon; species Palaemon carinicauda. Next base: position 138,011,886 of record NC_090739.1, read on the forward strand.
AGGGTTATACCTTAGCTAGTAATATGTGTGATAGTAAAGCACATTATTCGCAACTGCTCCACTCAAGAATTTATTGCACCGAGAGAAATTGCTCAGTCAAGAGTTAAATAAGGGGAAGGAAGTCAAAAAAATATCTCCTTCTTCATCACGAGAATGGGAAAATTCTTGGAATTTCTACTGTTTCTTCTTAACAGCTCTCTCTCTCTCTCTCTCTCTCTCTCTCTCTCTCGTCTCTCTCTCTCTCTCTCTCTCTCTCTCTCCTCTCTCTCTCTCTCTCTCATTTAGCCTGGTATCGAATTCTTGAACATACGATAATTTTACCACTTAAGTTCAAGCAATAATGGTGATACTAATACAATTGAGCAATCCGAAATTCACATTTCTGATACTTTACAACATATCATAACCAGAATTCAATCGAACCTTCATTCCAAAAGGAGAAAAATTAACTTGATAATAATTGGTTATATCATAATTTATTTCAAAGGATAAATTAGTGATAAAATGAAAACCAATAATAAAAAAGATGGTTCAGTATATATAGGACAACAACAGCCAACAAATGCAGCCCGCTTTTAGTCCACTGTAGGACTAAGGCCTCGGACATGCCCATATTCATGTCTGGGGTTCGAGCATTTCACCACTTCGTTAGCCGCTGCTGATTGGTGATGGTGGGAGATTTTAGTCTTCTGGCTCACAGCAAACCAACCTAGTATGTTTGGCACTGACTAGTATAGTTTTCCTCATCACAGTCATACACGACCCCTTTCATCAATTTAAGGTGTCCCCACACACAAAGAGTCAATATACAGTATATATATATATATACCACACACATATATATACATATATATACATATATATATATATATATATATATATATATATATATATATATATATATATATATATATGCTGTGTGTATATACATATATATATATATATATATATATATATATATATATATATATATATATATATATATATATATGCTGTGTGTATATACATATATATATATATATATATATATATATATATATATATATATATATATATATATATATATATATATATATATATTAATTAGACACAAGGATGAATACATTTAAAATATACTCCGTTTCCATTTCCACCAGATTAATATTATCATCATCACTTTTACTAGTCAAACTACAGCCCCAAGTTGGAAAAAGCAGGATGCTATTAGCCCAAGGGCTACAACAGAGAAAATTACCAGTGATGAAAGGAAATAACAAACTATAAGAAAAGAAATGAATAATGAATATAAAACAGCTTATGGTCAAGAAGGTACGATGAAGTATCTGTCTTGTTCCTTATTTATTAATCAGACGGATATAAATAACCAAAACTTGAGGGATTACAAAAGATGATTCTTTGTCCAGAACTAAAATTATTTTAGTTTGATTGTTCATTACTTCTCTTGTAGTTGATTATTTCCTTGTTTCATTTCCTCACAGTGCTATTTTCCTTGTTGCCCTTGGGCTAATAGCATCTTGCTTTTCCAACTAAGGTTATAACTTAGCTTGTAATAGTAATGATGATAATAATAATAATAGTAATAATAATAATAATAATAATAATAATAATAATAATAATAATAATAATGAGAAAAAGGACGTTAAATTCAAACAATACTACTGAATATTTCGAAATACAGAATATTTCAGACATTTTTCAACACATCACAACAGGAATTTTAATAAAACCTTCACTATAAAAGGCAAAAAATGCACTTGGCAATAAAACAAGATAATAAGGATGTATTGCACTAAGGTGAAAATCATGGTAGATTTAAAAGTATTTAAGAGGAATGTTAACTAGATATACATCGATAGTAAAATAAAATATATATAATCCAGACTGCAAGACGACTCGCAGCTATAAGTTTTCCCAATATGAGTTCATTCTATTTCAAGGCCTAAATAGACAGACTATAGTTTGAAAGGGAGATTGCACTTCAATTGATGAAGCATGAAGCTCCACGGAGCGCATCTTTTAACCCGACAATATTGTGCCCTTGGGAGCCATAAACCATTCCTTTAGGGACATTTGTCTTCAGCCTCGAAGGAAAATTATCATGTAAATGGAATTGAAAGAGCTGTTTTCTCTCTACAGATTACAAAATTCTTTACAGCTCCAGAAGAGGAGTGATTATTTTCTTCCCCGAAACTAACTATAAAAAAGTTATATATTGTTAAGCAAGTGGATGAAATAAAATGACTGTATCAGAAACCATATAATATATATTATATTTCTACTATTCATTACTTGAGAGAGAGAGAGAGAGAGAGAGAGAGAGAGAGAGAGAGGAGAGAGAGAGAGAGAGAGAGAGAGAAGAGACTCCTCAAAGTTCTGCATATCGGTACGGAAAGAGGAGAGAGAGAGGAGAGAGAGAGAGAGAGAGGAGAGAGAGGAGAGAGAGCGAGAGAGGAGAGAGGAGATGAGAGAGAGAGAGAGAGAGGGGGGGGGGTTTCTTTCTCCAGGTTCTGTATATCCTTAACTAATAACAAATGCATAACTAACTTATATCATTTTTACATCATAAATCAAACACATCCACCCATCAATATACCACAGTCGTCTATTCTAAACAAAAGACAGATTTCATACCATATATCAAATTACTCAAAAGATATTCATTAATCCCTATTTCCCAATGAAACAAAAGCTATGTAATAAACACTCAAATCGAATAAAAGTAACCCTAATATATTTCAGTGTTTATTTGTTCGGACTTCCAACAACCTGGACGAGCATTACAATTAAACTCGCATGCAAATACCTTAGTCGTCACCCGTGTAAAAACCCAAAGCTCAAAAAAAAAAAAAATAATAATATTGAAATACCGATGACATACAAAATTAACTGTCAGAAAGGCCGACATTACCGGCATTTTCATGACTTTCCCGCAGCGTTATTGATGCCATATTGGATGAGGAATGACCCTACAGTAGCAGCATTTCATTACAATACTGTCATAGATGTAATAGGTAGCAATAATGAATAACGTCGTTCAATACATCTGTCACTGCCGCTCTTGAGTGATGCCTAATGTCCCGATAATAGGATATCTGTCAAAGGATATGGATAGCTTTAGCGCCATTGATGGCGGCGGTCACCAAAGCGGCATTAGTATTCATCATAATTTGCAGTTTATGTGTAGACAACACATATGTATGTGTGCATGTATGTGTATATACATATCTAATTATATTTATATATATAGTATACTGTATATACTGTGTGTATATATATATATATATATAGAGAGAGAGAGAGAGAGAGAGAGAGAGAGAGGAGAGAGAGAGAGAGAGGAGAGGAGAGAGAGAGAGAGAGAGAGAGAGAAGAGAGAGAGAGAGAGAGATACTATATATACATACTATATATACATGCATATATATATATATATATATATATATATATATATATACATATATGTCTGCACAAAATATAGATTAAAAACTGATACGTCAATCTCTCGGATGCCTGCGTTGATTTTCAAAAATCACAAGGCAAAGGAATACCTAGAGTATTCGCATGTTAATTATTGTATATGTGCTAAATATAACATACATACATATGTGTTTACAGATGCACGAGAGAGAGAGAGAGAGAGAGAGAGAGAGAGGAGAGAGAGAGAGAGAGAGAGAGAGAGAGAGAGAGAGAGAGAGAGAGAAATCACTGTTGTTGGATGATAATAGCCTAAGAAAACTTCAAACACAATAATAAATCCCCTAGAATATACTATAGAGAAAACACAATTAAGATGTAATTATAATTATGAAGGAGGGAACAATGGAATACACAGAAAAATAAGGACATAACATAAATACACAACAATTGTGAGATGTCAGATCAATTAAAGGAAACCTGTATGGTGCTTCAAGGTAATTTAGATATATCTATCTATCATCTGTGGTTTCATTCAGTATATATATATATATATATATATATATATATATATATATATATATATATATATATATATAATATTATATATATATATATATATATATATATATATATATATATATATATATACTCATACACACACACACCACACACACACGTGTTTGTGCATATTTCCAGAAGAGCTGAGACTTCAGGCTTTTTCATCAGGTCTTGGGAAGTGACATTGCTTGACCCAGTGTCTTTTATCTTTGGCACTTAGCTGCAGCAGCCAAGTACTCACACGTACACAAGATACACACATACAATATATATATACTGTACGCTTTACATGTGCTTACACACACACAGACACTCACACACCCATATATGTGTGTGTATATATATATATATATATATATATATATATATATATATATATATATATATATATATATATAATATATATATACATACATATATATATATATATATATATATATATATATATATATATAATATATATATATATATATGAGGCCCTTTGCATCAATAGGCGCAGGAGATGAATATATATATATATATATATATATATATATATATATATATATATATATATGTATGTATGTGTATAAACATATCTAAAGAACCTAAAACTACACATACACATATATAAGCAATTATACAATAGGGAAAAAACTTTTACAAATAACAGCTATCGCTAATGAATGAAAATTGCTTTCTCCAAAACTGTGCTTTCGGCTCTGTCATTTCATTGATACAAAATTCAATTAAGTGCCTCAATTACCATACGTGACTAAAGGCAACGTTCGTTAAACGTTTGCGTAATGGAATTCCAGCCGGTAAAAAAAAAAAAAAAATCCAACCCGGTAATAAAAAATGTATATATATAATTATCAGTGTGCTTTGATCACGAGAAAAGTTTCCGATAGAAATATTTATTCAATTACATAATAGGTTTTGCGCTTATTTGTACGTTTTTTTTTTCATGATTAACATTTCTTATATGATAATAAATATTTTCCCGTGGACATATCAAAATATATTATTCAGATAATTATTTTTTTATATAATTGATGGCAAAAAGTATAAGCCTATGGATAAAAACAATTTAACTTTCATTACTTATTTCCTCACAGAAAAAGATCACAAATAATAATAACAATAACAAGAGCAATCAGAGATTTCTCACCACTGCCAAAGGCTAAAGGAGTCGTCCATGTCCCAAGATCTACCTGTGGTGGAAATTTCGTCAAAATATGTCAATTCATTTTGACGCTAAGTCTTTAAAATAGTGGAAAATGCTAATCCAGATATTGAATCCGGCTTCGGATCCGGATCATCTTCAAAATTTAATGGGGTCGTTCACGACCTATTGTCTGAATGTCGTGAAAATTTCATCAAAATCCGTCAAGTAGTTTGGACGTTGTCTTTAAAATGGTGAAAAATGCAAATCCGGATACAGAATCTGGCTTCGGATCCAGATTATCTCACAAATCTAATGAGGTCGTCCAAGACCTATTGCCTGAATGTCGTGAAAATTTGATCAAAATATGTCAAGTAGTTTTGTCGTTGTCTTTAAAATGGTGGAAAATGCAAATCCAGATATTGAATCCGGCTTCGGATCCGGATCATCTCCAAAATTTAATGGGGTCGTCCATAACCTATTGCCTGAATGTCGTGAAAATTTTATCAAAATATGTCAAGTAGTTTTGTCGTTGTCTTTAAAATGGTGGAAAATGCAAATCCAGATATTGAATCCGGCTTCGGATCCGGATCATCTCCAAAATTTAATGGGGTCGTCCATAACCTATTGCCTGAATGTCGTGAAAATTTGATCAAAATATGTCAAGTAGTTTTGTCGTTGTCTTTAAAATGGTGGAAAATGCAAATCCAGATATTGAATCCGGCTTCGGATCCGGATCATCTCCAAAATTTAATGGGGTCGTCCATAACCTATTGCCTGAATGCCATGAAAATTTGATCAAAATATGTCAAGTAGTTTTGTCGTTGTCTTTAAAATGGTGGAAAATGCAAATATTGAATCCGGCTTCGGATCCGGATCATCTCCAAAATTTAATGGGGTCGTCCATAACCTATTGCCTGAATGTCGTGAAAATTTGATCAAAATATGTCAAGTAGTTTTGTCGTTGTCTTTAAAATGGTGGAAAATGCAAATCCAGATATTGAATCCGGCTTCGGATCCGGATCATCTCCAAAATTTAATGGGGTCGTCCATAACCTATTGCCTGAATGTCGTGAAAATTTGATCAAAATATGTCAAGTAGTTTTGTCGTTGTCTTTAAAATGGTGGAAAATGCAAATCCAGATATTGAATCCGGCTTCGGATCCGGATCATCTCCAAAATTTAATGGGGTCGTCCATAACCTATTGCCTGAATGCCGTGAAAATTTGATCAAAATATGTCAAGTAGTTTTGTCGTTGTCTTTAAAATGGTGGAAAATGCAAATCCAGATATTGAATCCGGCTTCGGATCCGGATCATCTCCAAAATTTAATGGGGTCGTCCATAACCTATTGCCTGAATGTCGTGAAAATTTGATCAAAATATGTCAAGTAGTTTTGTCGTTGTCTTTAAAATGGTGGAAAATGCAAATCCAGATATTGAATCCGGCTTCGGATCCGGATCATCTCCAAAATTTAATGGGGTCGTCCATAACCTATTGCCTGAATGTCGTGAAAATTTGATCAAAATATGTCGAGTAGTTTTGACGTTGTCTTTAAAATGGTGGAAAATGCAAATCCAGATATTGAATCCGGCTTCGGATCCGGATCATCTCCAAAATTTAATGGGGTCGTCCATAACCTATTGCCTGAATGTCGTGAAAATTTGATCAAAATATGTCAAGTAGTTTTGTCGTTGTCTTTAAAATGGTGGAAAATGCAAATCCAGATATTGAATCCGGCTTCGGATCCGGATCATCTCCAAAATTTAATGGGGTCGTCCATAACCTATTGCCTGAATGTCGTGAAAATTTGATCAAAATATGTCGAGTAGTTTTGACGTTGTCTTTAAAATGGTGGAAAATGCAAATCCAGATATTGAATCCGGCTTCGGATCCGGATCATCTCCAAAATTTAATGGGGTCGTCCATAACCTATTGCCTGAATGTCGTGAAAATTTGATCAAAATATGTCAAGTAGTTTTGTCGTTGTCTTTAAAATGGTGGAAAATGCAAATCCAGATATTGAATCCGGCTTCGGATCCGGATCATCTCCAAAATTTAATGGGGTCGTCCATAACCTATTGCCTGAATGTCGTGAAAATTTGATCAAAATATGTCGAGTAGTTTTGACGTTGTCTTTAAAATGGTGGAAAATGCAAATCCAGATATTGAATCCGGCTTCGGATCCGGATCATCTCCAAAATTTAATGGGGTCGTCCATAACCTATTGCCTGAATGTCGTGAAAATTTGATCAAAATATGTCGAGTAGTTTTGACGTTGTCTTTAAAATGGTGGAAAATGCAAATCCAGATATTGAATCCGGCTTCGGATCCGGATCATCTCCAAAATTTAATGGGGTCGTCCATAACCTATTGCCTGAATGTCGTGAAAATTTGATCAAAATATGTCAAGTAGTTTTGTCGTTGTCTTTAAAATGGTGGAAAATGCAAATCCAGATATTGAATCCGGCTTCGGATCCGGATCATCTCCAAAATTTAATGGGGTCGTCCATAACCTATTGCCTGAATGTCGTGAAAATTTGATCAAAATATGTCGAGTAGTTTTGACGTTGTCTTTAAAATGGTGGAAAATGCAAATCCAGATATTGAATCCGGCTTCGGATCCGGATCATCTCCAAAATTTAATGGGGTCGTCCATAACCTATTGCCTGAATGTCGTGAAAATTTGATCAAAATATGTCGAGTAGTTTTGACGTTGTCTTTAAAATGGTGAAAAATGCAAATCCGGATATAGAATAGGGCTTCAGATCCGGATTATCTCCAAAATTTAATGGGGTCGTCCATGACCTATTGCCTGAATGTCGTGAAAATTTGATCAAAATATGTCCAGTAGTTTTGACGTTGTCTTCAAAATGGTGAAAAATGCAAATCCGGATATAGAATAGGGCTTCAGATCCGGATTATCTCCAAAATTTAATGGGGTCGTCCATGACCTATTGCCTGAATGTCGTGAAAATTTGATCAAAATATGTCCAGTAGTTTTGACGTTGTCTTTAAAATGGTGAAAAATGCAAATCCGGATATAGAATACAGCTTCGGATCCAGATTATCTCCAAAACTTAATGGGGTCGTCCATGACCTATTGCCTGAATGTCGTGAAAATTTGATCAAAATATGTCGAGTAGTTTTGACGTTGTCTTTAAAATGGTGAAAAATGCAAATCCGGATATAGAATACGGCTTCGGACCCGGATCATCCTCAAAATTTAATGGGGTCGTCCATGACCTATTGTCTTAATGTAGTGAAAATATGATAAAAATCCGACAAGTAGTTTTGCCGTAATCCTGTCCATAGACACACACAGACCAATAAATAATTAAATAAACTGACTCGAAAATATAACCTCCTTGACGGAGGTAATAAAAATACAAAGTGATATCAATTTTCGGGAGGCATTTATCCATTATATTCAAATTCAGACTCGTCGTCGTCCAGTCCGTGACAGGGCCTGTTATCACAGACTCCTATATTTTGATTTTCTATTTTCAATTTCATTTTTTATTCTTCTCTTGTAGTTTATTTATTTCTTTGTTTCCTTTCCTCACTGGGCTATTTTTCCCTGTTGGAGCCCTTGGGCTTATAGCATCATGCTTTTCCAACCAGGGTTTTAGCTTAGCTTGTAATAATAATAATAATAATAATAATAATAATAATAATAATAATAATAATAACCATAATAATAAAATTTTATTTTAATTTATCATTACTTTTTATATCGTTTATTTATTTCTTTTCCTCACTGGGCTATTTTTCCCTGTCGGAGCCCTTGGGCTTATAGCATCTTGCTTTTCCAACTAGAGTTATAGCTTAGTTTTAATAATAATAATAATAATAATAATAATAATAATAATAATAATAATAATAATAATAATAATAATAATATCAAGTAAGATGTCTTGATGTGTTTCAGGACGGTAGGGAACAGGGTTCCAACTCGAGCATGTGCCATGTGGCCATAACCTTGAATGCTGCTGTTTTTTACCTTACATTACCTTAAAACATTTTACAATTTCCTTAAATTTTAAACTAGTAAAACCGAAATTACCTTAGAATTACCTCGAAACCATGAAAGTTACTTCACACTAAGGTAATTAACTTGAAAGTTTAAACCCTGGTAAGGAAGGTCCTGCCTCTATATTTCAACCTTCCAAAATATCACTTTATCATGCGAACGTATTCTTGCAAAATAAATCAAAATGTAACGATTTTCCTTAACAGGCTTTTAAAGAGTAAAAGAAAAATTAAAAATAAATGAAAAAAAAATAATGTGTTAGCAAAGAATAATCTCTGCTAACATCAGTCCATCGTTACCAATGACAACATTTAAAGTTCCTTAATAAATATTAAATGTAAAAATTAATAACTAAAAAAAAAAGAAAAATAATAAAAAAAATTATGTGTTAGCAAAGAATAACCTAATCTAATATCAGTCCATCGTTACCAATGACAACATTTAAAGTTCCTTAATAAATATTAAATGTAAAAAATTAATAACTAAAATAAATCATCGAATAAAATAAAAGAATAATAAATGCTAAACATTAAAAATGAAAAGGGAAGTTAATTGTTATCAGTGAATTCTCTTTGAAAATACAAAACAATAGTTTCCTTTCATCAATTTAGCCCCTACAAGCTGCAGTGCGAAGGATATTAATCTGCCCTTTCAAATTAACGGGTCCCTTCATTGTATGGGAAACTCAGGTATGAGGTGTCAGGTGCTCACCCTCTACCTTCACTTCATCAATGCTTCCATAGAAAATTTACGACCTAACAATTTCTGAACATTTACATGCTGGGGAGCAGAGAGAGAGAGAGAGAGAGAGAGAGAGAGAGAGAGAGAGAGAGAGAGAGAGAGAGAGCGTGTGTTTGTGTCCTTGAGTCAGAATGAGCGTATTGGAGTCTTTGAGAGAGAGAGAGAGAGAGAGAGAGAGAGAGAGAGAGATTGATTGATAATGAGCTATCTGTCATCAGAGAGAGAGAGAGAGATTGATAAAGTTATCTGCCATCAGAGAGAGAGAGAGAGAGAGAGAGAGAGAGAGAGAGAGAGAGAGAGAGAGAGAGAGAGAGAGAGCGTGTGTGTGACCTTTTCGTTTTCCTTTGAAACTTTCCGTCTTCATTTTTCAACATTTCCGCTCAGGACAAAGAAATACTTATGCCTTGAAACAGAAAGGGGTAAAAAGACTTATTGTCTCGAATACAGATACCAGAAGAGAGATTAGACAAAGAGATCCGGATATCATTACACTGCCTACTCTTTCATGACCCATCATGAAAATAAAAAGACTTCTTATTTTAATTCAGGCATATAAATTATTATTTAATTCTACCTCCATAAATAAAAGAATGGGTTCTCAAAGAAAACTATCCTTCTAACATTATCATTACTTACTCCGCTTCAGATATGATGCTTCATGTTCAATCTGCTTGTTAGCAGGAGAATTATATCCATTGTTAGCCAATGTGGACCTTGTGCCGGGCAACAGGTGATTGGAACTGGTGCCTGACAACAGGTGACTGGACCTCGTGCCTGACAACAGGTGATTGAACCTCATGCCTGACAACAGGTGATTGAACCTCAACAACAGGTCATTGAAACCGTGCCTGACAGCAGGTGATTGGACCTCATGTCTAACAATAGGTGATTGGACCTCGTGTCTGAGAACAGGTGATTGGACCTCGTGCTTGACAACAGGTGACTGGACCTCGTGCCTGATAACAGGTGATTGAACCTCAACAACAGGTCATTGAAACCGTGCCTGACAGCAGATGATTGAACCTCATGCCTGACAACAGGTGATTGAACCTTATGCCTGACAACAGGTCATTGAAACTCGTGCCTGACAGCAGGTGATTGGACCTCGTGCCTAACAATGGGTGATTGGACCTCGTGTCTGAGAACAGGTGATTGGACCTCGTGTCCGAGGACAAGTGATTGGACTTCGAGCCTGGCAAAAGGTGCTTGAACCTCATGCCTGACAACAAGTGATTGGACCTCGTGCCTGACAACAGGTGATTGGACCTTATCCCTGACAACAAATGATACGACTTCGTGCCTGACAACAGGTGATTGGACCTCGTCCCTGACAACAGATGATACGACCTCGTGCCTGACAACAGGTGATTGGTCCTCGTGTCCGACAACAGGAGATTGGTCCTCGTGTCCGACAACAGGTGATTGAACCTCATGCCTGACAACAGGTGATTGAACCTCATGCCTGACAACAGGTGATTGGACCTCGTGCCTGACAACAGGTGATACGACCTCGTGCCTGACAAAAGGTGACTGGACCTTGTGCCTGACAACAGGTGATTGGACCTCGCGACTGACAACAGGTGATTGGACCTCGTGTCTAACAACAGATGATTGGACCTCGTGTCTGACAACAGGTGACTGGACCTCATGTCTAACAACAGATGATTGGACCTCGCGACTGACAACAGGTGATTGGACCTCGTGTCTAACAACAGATGATTGGACCTCGTGTCTGACAACAGGTGACTGGACCTCATGTCTAACAACAGATGATTGGACCTCGTGCCTGACAACAGGTGATTGGACCTCGTGTCTAACAACAGATGATTGGACCTCGTGTCTAACAACAGATGATTGGACCTCGTGCCTGACAACAGGTGATTGGACCTCGTGTCTAACAACAGATGATTGGACCTCGTGTCTGACAACATGTGATTGAACCTCATGCCTGACAACAGGTCATTGAAACTCGTGCCTGACAGCAGGTGATTTGACCTCGTGCCTGACAAAAGGTGATTGGACCTCGTGACTCACAACAGGTGATACGACCTCGTGTCCGACAACAGGTGATTAGACCTCGTGCCTGACAACAGGTGATACGACCTCGTGTCCGACAATAGGTAATTGGACCTCGTGCCTGGCAACAGGTGATTGAACCTCATGCCTGACAAGTGATTGGACCTCATGCCTGACAACAGGTAATTGGACCTCATCCCTGAGAACAGATGATACGACCTAGTGCCTGGGAACAGGTGATTGGAACTCGTCCCTGACAGCAGATGATTGGACCTCGTGTCTGACAAAAGGTGACTGGACCTCGTGCCTGACAAAAGGTGACTGGACCTCATGCCTGACAACAGATGATTGAACCTCATGCCTGACAACAGGTCATTGAAACTCGTTCCTGACAGCAGGTGATAGGACCTCGTGCCTGACAATAGGTGATTGGACCTCGTGTCTGAGAACAGGTGATTGGACCTCGTGCCTGACAACAAGTGATACGACCTCGTGTCCGACAACAGGTGATTGGACCTCGTGCCTGGCAACAGGTGATTGAACTTCGTGCCTGACAACAGGTGATTACATTCTAGGATATAAGAGCAGATTATGGATCGTCACTTTGAGGGGAAAGATCTTTAGTGGACAGCAGTCACTACTCAAACATGGAAGAGGTTTTTAATTTTATTATCTATTGTCACGCAAACAGTATATACGAAATTTAATTTCCCAAGCAGCATTACGTCGATACAATAACAAGGAGATTAAAATTCCGCAGGAGTACTAAATCTGAATGCTAATGATGATTTTCAAATAATTAACAAGAAAATATATAAACAAATGGTTTTATGCTACAGCTTGTGGTAGCCGGACGGTAGCGTTCTTGCCTGGTGATTGCCAGACTGGGGTTCGAGTCCCCTTCAAAACTCCTTAGTTCATTTGGTTGCTGCAATCTCAACATCCTTGTGAGCTAAGGATGGGGGGTTTGGTGGAGTCTATAGGTCTATCTGTTGAGTCATCAGAAGCCATTGCCTGGCCCTCCCTAGTCCTAGCTTGGGTGGAGAGGGGGCTTGGTCACTGATCATATGTATATATGGTCAGTCTCAAGGGCATTGTCCTGCTTGATATGGCAATTTCCATTGACCCTTGCCTCTGCCTTTAACCTTTAATAATTCCCAAATGATTGATGCCTTACCGGTAAAACAAAGGGAGTGATTTATACAGCAATTTAGTCACAGGAACTCAAAAGAGCACAATTATTGCAATACTGAATTATTGCAATACTATGATGGCATCACAACGTCGAATGTCAAATACGATTGATGAATAAACGCAAATAAATTAGAATCGGGAAAGTTAACGGTCTTAAATCATAAAGCAACAAATGTAATTGAAGAAATGCGTGGTAAAAGGCCGTTACCATGGTCACTATTTTCAAGAAGAAATGGGAATGGCAATAATGCCCTTATTTATTACCGATTCCATGGAAACAAAACAACATAAAAGGAGGAAGAGTGAGGTTTAACCAGGACGGAGTAATCTTCATGAGAGAGAGAGAGAGAGAGAGAGAGAGAGAGAGAGAGAGAGAGAGAGAGAGAGAGAGAGAGAGAGAGAGAGAGAGAACCCTCCCTCAAGAACATGCGTCTTAGTTTGTATTCTAAGACAGTACTCAAAGGACTCAAAGAACCATTAATATTTCTTTAGTTCAGGTAGAGGACAGTCTACCTTTCATTACTTCTCACTATTAATCCTCAACAGTTAACCAAAACGAGAGAGAGAGAGAGAGAGAGAGAGAGAGAGAGAGAGAGAGAGAGAGAGAGAGAGAGAGAGAGAGAGAGAATTTTCTATTCAGCTTCCACAAAATGCAAATGCAACTATTGGTGCTTCTTCTTAATAGCACCACGTTGTTTTTATTATTCTTCAGTATCTGCTGTTCACTACACGACACAAGAAACTATAGATATCCCAAATTAAATCTACCTCAGGGAAATCTGTTTACCTCTCTAATTTATATTCAAAATAAAAACACAGAAAATAACTACATAGCTTCAGTCAATTTGTACATCATGATTTACCCACTCTGCACATGGAAATACTTGCAACTAGGCTAAGCTGTGAGGACCAATAAGGGCTAAAACAAATTATTTTGCACTCATGTAGGACAAAGGTGTTAGTCATAGGATCGAATAAGAAAAAAATATGATTAGAAAGTATAAATGGTTCAGGAACATCAAGGAATAAAAGTCAGTAAACTTTTATGGGAGGATATGAGTCAGTGCCTAACTGGGTTTAGAGAATGTAAGAGTGGCTCAGGTAGATCCAATGCAAAGTTAATTGACAGGGACCTAGAAATGAGTTGTTTGTCAGTATGGCCTTCTGTGTAGATGTTTTAAAAACTATACTCAATGCAGTGTGAAACAGACCTTAGGGGTGACACCTGGTTTTAAACGAATTCCCCCAGTGTTGCCACAGATCACTAATTTGCCTCTTTCTCCAACCCCACTCCACCTCTTAACCCTCTGTGTGTGTTTCTCTCTATTTTCTATATAAATTGGTCTATTTCCAAAATTATATCCGAGATTATTCTAACTTTTGTTCCAACTACCATTGAGGTAAAATCCAAACCGTGTTTTCTGTATAAAGGTTTCCCCCATCCAAAACGTGGCATAAGACTGGGGGGACTTCTCACGCTCATATGTCAGATGCTGTCACTATACACACTGTGACACGCACACTCTTGCAATGGACCGTTTCTCTGCTTAAAGCTCGCCATATGCATACCGTCATAACCAAGCTAAGACAGTTATCCACAACATGAACAGATACTTCTTTGAAGAAATGGCAAATAGAGACACAGAGAGAAATCAGTTTGGAAATACACCAATTTATATTGAAAGAGAGACAATTAGTAATGGGGAGGGGTTGGAGAGCTCCTGGTGATCTGTGAAGACGTGGCAATAGTGTGTGAAGACGTGGCAACAGTGCGGGAAATCCATTTAAAACCATATAGCCTCCTCTAGAATCCATTTCTCACTGCACTAAGTATAATGCTGTGAAAGTTTTACAGCACAGGAGGTCAACCACAATTCACCATTCATTGGAAGAGTATGATATTGACTTGTTGAATTAATATACATATATATATATATATATATATATATATATAGAGAGAGAGAGAGAGAGAGAGAGAGAGAGAGAGAGAGAGAGAGAGAGAGAGAGAGAGAGAGAGACACACACACATTCATTCTTAACGTATCATTAATTGTAGCAGGTGCTTAAAATTCCAAAGCACACCAACTTCAGGATTCACACGGCTTCTTATTAATTACAAGAATGATATTGATGACCAGAGTCATAATTCTAAGATTATGGGACCCATTAATCACACGCCTAATTAGTCTTTTCTTACATCAATTAACCATCTTTATGGAGCCACTATTTTGTCTAATTAACTGGAATATATAAATATAATATATACATAATAGGTATTTGATTTGGTGTAACTTCAGAAGTTCAAACATGCAGCAAATGTTTTGTTTTACTGTTGAACAGACTGATATCAGTCTCTTTTCATAGTTTGTAAATGAAAGATCTATTTTAATGATGTTACTGATATTAAGATATTTCATATCATTATTTACTTATCATTTCTTTTATTCAGTTCCCTATTTCCTTTACTCACAGGAGTGATTTGCCCCGCGGTAGCGCTTAGGCTTATAGCATCCTGCTTTTCCAACTAGGGTTGTAGCTTTGCTAATAATAATAATAATAATAATAATAATAATAATAATAATAATAATAATAATAATAAAAACAAATAATTATAATAACATTTTCCCCTTGGGAGCCCTTGTGTTTATAGCATCCTGCTTTTCGAACTAGGGTTGCAACTTTGCTAATAATAATAATAATAATAATAATAATAATAATAATAATAATAAAATCTTTCCCGTAGTAGCCCTTAGCTTTTATCATCCTGCGTTTCCAACTAAGGTTGTAGCTTTGCTAATAACAACAACAACAACAACAACAACAACAATAATAATAATAATAATAATAATAATAATAATAATAATAATGGCCATAACCGTTGAGACGCTATTTGTCACGAAATCAAACAATACTCTAACCCTATATAGAACCAGAAAGAATTTTGTCAACAGCCTAGACAAGTTTTTTTAAACGTGAATAGCAGCACTCAAAAACTGAGAGATCTCAAGTACCAAATTTGGCCTTTTAATTGTACATTAAGTGGCGATGTCTAAGTGCTTCTGTCGAAACATTAAAAGGATAAATTTAAAAAATGATATGTATATGAAAAAATAGATATTATGTGTTTTTTTTTCGAATTGGCTAATGCAAGACCCTTTATTTCTGTAGTGTTCCAAAAATAAAAGTGGATCTTTCAATGAAATAAAATCATAAACCCTCAGATTATTGTATAAAAAGGGAAACCAATTAAACAATTAAAATATACATGAAAAGAAAAAAAAGACTGCTGAAGTGACAAAAGGTTTAACATATATATATATATATATATATATATATATATATATATATATATATATATATATATATATATATATATATATATATATATATATATATATATATACACATATATATATATATATATATATATATATATATATATATATATATATATATATATATATAAGAGGAGCACATTACCCTGAACTAGAAAGGCACTCTGATAGCGCAGATCTCCGCTACGACAACTTAATTCTCGAGGTTAGAGTTAATTCGGTCGACCTTTCGCTCGACCTTGACCTTGACCTTTGACACAGGACTTTACAAATTAAATCCCTTCACCGTCCCAATATAACAATTAATCCCTAGAAGTTTCCCTACTCTATGAATAAAATTGTGGCCAAAAAGTTGTTCACAAACAAACAGACAAACGGATACACGTGGGTGAAAACATAATCTCCTCCCAACTTCGTTGGCGCACACGTACAGCAAGAAATGTTGACAATGAAACATAACTAGGAACTTGTTCACAAACAAATAGACAAACTGGGGCGAAAACATAACCTCCCACCAACTTCGTTGGTGGAGGTAATAAAAAAGCACATGTACAACAAGAAATGTTGAGAAAAACCTAACAATACAGTAATCAAAAGTCTAAAACCTTCCCCCCCACCCTCTTACCTTATGCTGAAGGTTCCAACTCCGGCCCCTCCCCCGCCGCAAGCCTTGGCGCAGAGGGAGTCTTCAGCGCTGATGCTGGCGGAGAGGGGCCAGGCGATCTGCAGCAGGCTCTCCCGGATGATCGAGTCCCAGCCGGAGGAATGGTCGAACACGTGTTCCGACCGAACCAGACGGGGCTTCCTCCTCATCGTTCTTCCGTTCATCTC
>NC_090739.1:138034151-138046651 GCF_036898095.1 Palaemon carinicauda
AGTTCTCCTACTACCTCACCCTCCTCCTACTCTTCCTATACCCCACCCCCTTTTTTTTAACCTGGTTCTGGTTTACATTCCTAAATGAACACAAAAAAACGTGAAAAAATGGATCTGATGAAAAAAAATGTGAGAAAAACTATCTGAAAAAACGTAAAAAAAAAACAGATCTGAACAAAAAAATCTGAAAATAGATCAGAAAAAAACAATTTGATAAAAAATTTGAAAAAAAAAATTAAAAACTGATCTGAATAAAAAATCTTGAAAAAGACCTTGAAAAAAGTCTATAATGAATCTGAAAAAAAGACCTCGAAAAAGTCTAAAAAAAAAAAATCTGGAAAAAACGAAAAAAAAAAATAAAACATCTGAAAAAATAACACCTAAAAAAACAAATCTGAAAAAATAACACCTAAAAAACTAATCTGAAAAATAACACCTAAAAAAACAAATCTGAAAAAATAACACCTAAAAAAACTAATCTGAAAAAAAGCAGATCTGGAGGAAAAAAATCTGAAAAAAAAACCTAACGAAAAAAACAAATATTAAAACAGATCAGGAAAAAAACAGATCTAAAAAACAAATTAGAAAATAAAACCCATCTGAAAAAACACCTACAATTTAATCTTCGAAATTTCACCCCTCATTTCACTCCCGGAATGTTAATTACTTAATGGACATAGCTAAAACAAGAGATGCATTATGTATGAAAAATATTTTTAAAAAGTTAATGAAAAGAAAATTAGAAAAATAATTGGTAATAATTAGCAAATAAACACGCATCACTAACCTAAGATTATCATGTTTGAAACCTTAAAACCAGGGACTTAAAAAACTCTATTAAAATAATATTTAACTTATTAACTAACAGGAGTTTGTAATGATATATGAAAAAATATATATATATTTATGTTATATATGACTAAGTAATTATTTTTTCAAATGCTGTTTATGTATCGGAAAAAATTTCCTCAATGAAAATGTTTTTATGATATTTGATTCGGCAAAACTCTGATCCAGGAAAAAAACACAAAATTAGGTTTCCATTTTGCCTGGAAAGTCAAAACTCACTCTCTCTCTCTCTCTCTCTCTCTCTCTCTCTCTCTCTCTCTCTCTCTCTCTCTCTCTCTCTCTCTCTCTCTCTCTCTCTCTTTCTTAGTTAAAAGAAATGTATAGTGCTTGAGTCGTACAATAATATATTACTCAAAAATTCAATAATGACGCCAAGAAAAGACAAACCCACTCCCAATTACTTAAGCTTAGAAACAAGGGTCTCATGATTAACACAGTCAAAGGCAGCACTAAAATCAACCCAATCACATGCACTTCCAGACCAGTGAGTATGGAAGTGTGATATCTGGTGTTCCCCAGGGTAGTGTTCTTGGTCCATTACTTTTTATACTATATACACATATGTGGATTGACCTATAAAACAAGCTTGTTGCATATGCAGATAATACTACTCTCTTTGCATAAATACCATCTAAAAAGTACAATATAAAACAAACAATTATTGAATGATGGAATATACATAACAAAATAAATACAAATTACAGAATAATTATGAAAAATAAACCAAATTTAAAATAGTCTTCCAATGTCTTGGTTTAAGATTTCTCTTGCTTGAGTGTACACTCTGGCACACTATTCTATCTCTTGTTTTGATAAAGTTTTTATAGTTCATATGGGAAATATTTTCCCTGTTGGGGTCCCTCAGCTTAAAGCATCCTGCTTTTCCAACTAGGGTTGCAACTTAGCAAGTAATAATAATAATAATAATAATAATAATAATAATAATAATAATAATACATACATACATACATACATATACCAAGGCACTGTCCCCAATTTTGGGGGGTAGCCAACATCAAACTAATGAAACAAAAAAGGGGACCTCTCCTCTCTACGTTCCTCCCAGCCTGACAAGGGACTCAACCGAGTTCGGCTGGTACTGCTAGGGTGCCACAGCCCACCCTCCCCCGTTATCCACCACAGATGAAGCTTCATAACGCTGAATCCCCTACTGCTGCTACCTCCACGGTCATCTAAGGCACCGGAGGAAGCAGCAGGGCCTACAGGAACTGCGTCACAATCGCTCGCCATTCATTCCTATTTCTAGCATGCTCTCTTGCCTCTCTCACATCTATCCTCCCATCACCCAGAGCTTTCTTCACTCCATCCATCCACCCAAACCTTGGCCTTCCTCTTGTACTTCTCCCATCAACTCTTGCATTCATCACCTTCTTTAGCAGACAGCCATTTTCCATTCTGTCAAATGGCGAAACCACCTCAACACATTCATATCCACTCTAGCTACTAACTCATTTCTTACACCCGTTCTCACCCTCAATACTTCGTTCCTAACCCTATCTACTCGAGATACGCCAGCCATACTCCTTAGACACTTCATCTCAAACACATTCAATTTCTGTCTCTCCGTCACTTTCATTCCCCACAACTCCGATCCATACATCACAGTTGGTACAATCACTTTCTCATACAGAACTCTCTTTACATTCATGCCCAACCCTCTATCTTTTACTACTCCCTTAACTGCCCCCAACACTTTGCATCCTTCATTCACTCTCTGATATACATCTGCTTCCACTCTACCATTTGCTGCAACAACAAACCCCAAGTACTTAAACTGATCCACCTCCTCAAGTAACTCTCCATTCAACATGACATTCAACCTTGCACCACCTTCCCTTCTCGTACATCTCATAACCTTACTCTTACCCACATTAACTCTCAACTTCCTTCTCTCACACACCCTTCCAAATTCTGTCACTAATCGGCCAAGCTTCTCTTCTGCGTCTGCAACCAGTACAGTATCATCCGCAAACAACAACTGATTTACCTCCCTAGTAATAATAATATTAATAATAATGAATTCATCGTAGATAATGAATAACCTTGGGCAATATTACAATCAATGACGTGATAGCAGCTCCCTGTGAGCAAAATTAGATAACCCAATAGCGGGTTTCGTAAATGCCACAGTAAACAATGCCGACACTTCTACATATTTTGTTCCCCTCTGATTTAATTATAGCCCAAGTGAGGGAACGAGAAATGGATTTTTTTCCTAGGCACTCGCTGCTGTAATCATGAACACTTAATAATGCAAGCGAGAGAGAGAGAGAGAGAGAGAGAGAGAGAGAGAGAGAGAGAGAGAGAGAGAGAGAGAGAGATCGTAAATAAACTTTATGCAGGTGATGGATGAATATGACAGGAACGAAATTAACAAAGTCTAACAATATAAAATATAATAAAAAATATGAGTTTTAAACTGGCGACAACTAAATAAAGCTGTCAAATACTTATTATTATCACTGTTGTTATCACTTTCGTTACATAATTGACTGATTTTCCCTTAAGAAGAATGAGGAAGATACGAATAAACATAATAACATTAATGACAACTTACAGTTGCATACAAAACAGGAAGAAAAGCTTTATTATTATTATCATTATTATTATTATTATTATTATTATTATCATTATTATCATTATTATTATTATTATTATTATTATTATTATTATTATTATTATTAGTATTATTATTATTATTATTATTATTATTATTATTAATATTGCTACATCAGCAATATTTCTTGTTTTCCTTAGAAAAACTTCACAAAAAATAAACACAGCAATGACATACAATAAAACATGTTAAAAAGGGTCTATTTCCATATTATTATTGTTATTATTACTATAATTATTATTATTATTATTATTATTATTATTATTATTATTATTATTATTATTATTATTATTATTATTATTATTATTATTATCACTAAAAACATAGTAAGCTTCCATGAAATACCTTAAAAAATCCATTTAATAGTATTTGAATAATCTTCTGAAATATAGGATACTCGTGCGTAATAAAAAAAAAAAAAATACATCAATGCAACAACCAAAATAATGAAATTGAGAAAATTAGGACATATATTAATCTGTTTGAGCAGTCGAGTGGACAAAAGCTCTCGAAATTATTTCAATGACAACTATTACACTAATAATGAAACGCATAATCAGGTCAATCAGTTCAAAGTGCACGTGAAACGCACCTGTGGTTAAAAAAAAAAAAAATAAATAAATAATTTTACATTCCTCTTGTATACTCGGCTTCTGCACCTGTTGCTACTCAATCCTCCACATTAACATTGCCACAAATCTTTCCCCATTCGATAGAAAAGGGGTCAGCGTTTATACAATGTTTATCTTTACACTACCCTCGTATAATTTCCTTCTTTGATTATAGTATTTGACAGAATTTAAAAAAATACTTTCCATTCAAATGATTTACAATTCAACGTGTTAACATAAATCTTCAATTTTTCTTGCATATAATTAATTTATTGTTTATAAACACCTAAGAAAAAAACCTTAATCATTTAAGAGATATTAAATAAACTTTTATATTCTCAATTCTGTATATTATCTACAATCTTTTTCATATAGTTATTGGACTTGTTGCAATAATCTATGAGGACATATACACATAATGAATATTTCGTTTGTCTTTTTATTCATTTGAGAAAAATAGCAAAAAGCTTTATGTTATTAAAACATAATTAACCGAGAGATTACGCAATGTCTATAGGGGAGTTCGTCGAGTTGCTGATGAGCTTTTTATGTAAGTGTATGTGTTTCTTTTCTCTGGGGACACTCTACTTGCAAAAAAAGGCATATGCATAAGGCATATATATGTGTGTGCGTAAATATATATATATATACATATATATATATGTGTTTACGTAAAAAAACATATATATATATATATATATATATATATATATATATATATATATATATATATATATATATATGTATATATATACATATATATATATATATATATATATATGTATATATATACATATATATATATATATATATATATATATATATATATATATATAGATATAGATATAGATATATATATATATATATATATATATATATATATATATATATATATATATATATATATATATATAAAATCAAAATATCTTAAATCATACCCATATACATATACACATAATTTAAATATTTTAATTTGGGTATATTTAAATAGTATCTACCAATCATAAATACTTAACCAAACAGTATCAATCATCCAATAAACACGTTTGTAACAATGGAATATTCGTTGCCAAAATTATAATCAACATCTAATGAATAAAACATATCTCTTCTTTGAAATGCATTTAAGTAAAAAAATGAATAGAAAAATATCCTAAAGAGAAAGAGAATTGTTAAACATGAATAGTTTTTTAAAGAAGGCTCAACTGGTGTCTCCGTTACAAAATCAATAATACATTACACGAAACTGAATACAAATCGAGACAGACATTTTTCTTTGGATGGTTTTATGGGAAACAGGATCCCGCAGCACCTCTCTCTCTCTCTCTCTCTCTCTCTCTCTCTCTCTCTCTCTCTCTCTCTCTCTCTCTCTCTCTCTCTTTTGGATTGTTCTACGCGAAAAAAGGATCCCGCAGCACCTCTCTCTCTCTCTCTCTCTCTCCCTCTCTCTCTCTCTCTCTCTCTCTCTCTCTCTCTCTCTCTCTCTCTCTCATATCCAAGCCAATACAAGCCATTTTTTTCACCAAGACTAGGAAATGAGAATCTCATGTAAGCTATTTTTAACCTAGTAAGACTACGTAATGAGAAACTCAACCATTTAGCCAAACAACTGCGTAGGTACTTTCAAGGAGAGTACGTGAATAAATTACCCTTTATCTTCGTGTGCTTCAAAGAGCAAACAACGCAATATTGTCGTAAGGAAAATATGGTCGGATGGCAAATACTGGCAATTTGCTTTATAATCGGTTGGAACTCTTACCATGACCACCTTCAAATCAGCCAGTAAAGGATAATTCACATTACACCATCACGTCAAAATATTCTTGGAAGGAATCCGTGCAGTGACGGTCCTGTGACGTGACGAACCGTTTAATGTGAACACGTCAACTTATTTACATGGAATATATTTTGACGGAACGGTGACGTGACGTGATGAGACGATGGCGCAATGAATATTGTGAATACATAGCACAGTTGATGGAATGGTGACGTGACGTGATGAGACGATGGCGCAATGAATATTGTGAATACATGGCACAGTTGACGGAACGGTGAAGTGATGTGATGAGACGGCGACGTGATGCATAGTGTGAATACATAGCACGGTTGACGGAATGGTGACATGTTGTGATGAGACGGTGACGTGATGCATAGTATGAATACATAGCACACTTGACGGAACGGTAAAGTGATTTGATGAGACAGCGATGAGATGCATAGTGTGAAGCGATGTGATGAGACTATGACGTGATGCATAGCGAGAATATATAGCACAGTTGACGGAACGGTGAAGTGATGTGATGAGACGGCGACGTGATGCATAGTGTGAATTCATAGCACAGTTGACGGAACGGTGAAGTGATGTGATGAGACGGCGACGTGAGGTATAGTATGAATACTGTACATAGCACAGTTGACGGAACGGTGAGGTGATGTGATGAGATAGCGAAGTGATGCATAGTGTGAATACATAACATGGTTGACAGAACGGTAAAGTGATGTGATGATGAGACAGCGACATGATGCATAGTGTGAATACAAGCACGGTTGACGGAACAGTGAAGTGATGTGATGACACAGCGAAGTGATGCATAGTGTGAATACATAGCACGGTTGACAGAACGGTGAAGTGATGTGATATTGAGGCAACGACATGATGCATATTGTGAATACATAGCACAGTTGACGGAAGGGTGAAGTGATGTGATGAGATGGTGACGTGATGCATAATTTGAATACATAGCACGATTGACAGAATAGTGAAGTGATGTGATGAGACAGTGTAGTGATGCATAGTGTGAATACATAGCATGGTTGACAAAACGGTGAAGTGATGTGATGATGAGACAGCTATGTGATGCACAGAGTGCATACATAGCACGGCTGACAGAACGGTGAAGTGAAGTGATGAGACAGCGAAGTGATACATGGTGTGAATACATAGCATGGTTGACAGAACGGTGAAGTGATGTGATGAGACGGTGACGTGATGCATAGTGTGAATACATAGCACGGTTGACAGAACTGTGAAGTGATATGATGAGACAGTGACGTGATGCATAGTGTGAATACATAGCACGATTGACGGAACGGTGTCATGACGTGATGAGACGATGACGTGATGCATAGTGTGAATACATAGCATGGTTGACGGAATGGTGACATGACGTGATGAAACGATGACGTGATGCATAGTGTGAATACATAGCATGGTTGACGGAACGGTGAAGTGATGTGATAAGATGTCGACGTTCTGCATAGTTTGAATACATAGCACAGTTGACGGAACGGTGAAGTGATGTGACGAGACGGCGACGTGATGCATAGTGTGAATACATAGCACGGTTGACAGAATGGTGACATGTCGTGATGAGACGGTGACGTGATGCATAGTGTGAATACATAGCACGGTTGACAGAACAGTGAAGTGATGTGATATTGAGGCAGCGACGTGATGCATAGTGTGAATACATAGCACAGTTGACGGAACGGTGAAGTGATGTGATGAGATGGCAACGTGATGCATAATTTGAATACATAGCACGGTTGACAGAATGGTGAAGTGATGTGATGAGACAGTGAAGTGATGCATAGTGTGAATACATAGCATGGTTGACAGAACGGTGAAGTGATGTGATGATGAGACAGCTACATGATGCACAGTGTGAATACATAGCACAGTTGACGGAACGGTGAAGTGATGTGATGAGACAGTGAAGTGATGCATAGTGTGAATACATAGCACAGTTGACGGAAGGGTGGAGTGATGTGATGAGATGGCGACGTGATGCATAATTTGAATACAGAGCACGGTTGATAGAACGGTGAAGGAATGTGATGAGACAGTGAAGTGATGCATAGTGTGAATACATAGCATGGTTGACAAAACGGTGAAGTGATGTGATGATGAGACAGCTATGTGATGCACAGAGTGCATACATAGCACGGCTGACAGAACGGTGAAGTGAAGTGATGAGACAGCGAAGTGATGCATAGTGTGAATACATAGCATGGTTGACAGAACGGTGAAGTGATGTGATGAGACGGCGACGTGATGCATAGTGTGAATACATAGCACGGTTGACAGAACGGTGAAGTGATATGATGAGACAGTGACGTGATGCATAGTGTGAATACATAGCACGGTTGACGGAACGGTGTCATGATGTGATAAGATGATGACCTGATGCATAGTGTGGTTGACGGAATGGTGACATGACGTGATGAAATGATGATGCATAGTGTGAATACATAGCACGGTTGACGGAACGGTGTCATGATGTGATAAGATGATGACCTGATGCATAGTGTGGTTGACGGAATGGTGACATGACGTGATGAAATGATGACGTGATGCATAGTGTGAATACATAGCATGGTTGACGGAACGGTGAAGTGATGTGATAAGATGGCGACGTGCTGCATAGTTTGAATACATAGCACAGTTGACGGAACGGTGAAGTGATGTGATGTGACGAGACGGCGAAGTGATGCATAGTGTGAATACATAGCACGGTTGACGGAATGGTGACATGTCGTGATGAGACGGGGACGTGATGCATAGTGTGAATACATAGCACACTTGACGGAACGGTGAAGTGATGTGATGAGACAGCGATGAGATGCATAGTGTGAAGCGATGTGATGAGACTATGACGTGATGCATAGCAAGAATACATAGCACAGTTGACGGAACGGTGAAGTGATGTGATGAGACGGAGACGTGATGCATAGTGTGAATTCATATCACAGTTGACGGAACGGTGAAGTGATGTGATGAGACGGCGACGTGAGGTATAGTATGAATACTGTACATAGCACAGTTGACGGAACGGTGAGGTGATGTGATGAGACAGCGAAGTGATGCATAATGTGAATACATAACATGGTTGACAGAACGGTAAAGTGATGTGATGATGAGACAGCGACATGATACATAGTGTGAATACAAGCACGGTTGATGGAACAGTGAAGTGATGTGATGAGACAGCGAAGTGATTCATAGTGTGAATACATAGCATGGTTGACAGAATGGTGAAGTGATGTGATGAGACAGTGATGTGATGCATAGTGTGAATACATAGCATGGTTGACAGAACGGTGAAGTGATGTGATGAGATGGCGACATGATGCATAGTGTGAATACATAGCACGGTTGACGGAACGGTGAAGTGATGTGATCAGACGGCGACGTGATGCATAGTGTGAATACATGAGACGGTTGACGGAATGGTGACATGATGTGATGAGATGGCGAAGTGATGCATAGTGTGAATACATAGCACGGTTAACAGAACGGTGAAATGATGTGATGAGACGGTGATGTGATGCATAGTGTGAATACATAGCACGGTTGATGGAACGGTGAAGTGATGTGATGAGATAGCAACGTGATGCATAGTGTGAATACATAGCACAGTTGACGGAACGGTGACATGACGTGATGAGACGGTGACGTGATGCATAGTGTGAATACATAGCATGGTTGACAGAACGGTGAAGTGATGTGATGCATAGTGTGAATACATAGCACGGTTGACGGAACGGTGAAGTGATGTGATGAGATAGTGACGTGATGCATTGTGTGAATACATAGCACAGTTGACGGATCAGTGACATGACGTGATGAGACAGTGACGTGATGCATAGTGTGAATACATAGCACAGTTGACGGAACGGTCAAGTGATGTGAAGAGACAGTGACGTGATGAGACAATGACGTGATGCATAGTGTGAATACATAGTACGGTTGACGGAAAGGTGACGTAACATGATGAGACTGCGATGTGATGAATAGTATGAATACATAGCACAGTTGACGGAAAGGCAACTTGACGTGATGAGACGGCGACGTGAATCATAGTGTGAATACATAGCACAGTTGACAGAAAGGTTACGTAACATGATGAGACGGTGACGTGATGCATAGTGTGAATACATAGCATGGTTGACGGAACGGTGACGTGACGTGATGTGACGCGACGTGATGAATACTGTGAATACATAGCACGGTTGATGGAATGATGACGTGACGTGATGAGATGGTGACGTGATGCATAGTGTGAATACATAGCACGGTTGACGGAACGGTGACGTGATGTAATGAGACGTTGACATGATGCATAGTGTGAATAAATACCACGATTGACGGAAAGGTGACGTGACGTGATGCATAGTGTGAATACATAGCACGATTGACAGAGCGGTGACATGACTTGACAGGATGAATACTGCGAATACATTGCACGGTTGAGGGAATGGTGAAGTGACGTGATGAGACGGTGACCTGATGTATAATTATGTGAATAAATTGCACAATTGACGAAATGGTGACGTGACGTGAGGAGACAGCGATGTGATGAATAGTGCGATTACATAGCACAGTTTACGTGACATGACATGACGTGATGAATAGTGTGAATTCATAGCACGGTCGACGGAACGGTGACGTGACGAGATGTGATGTGACGTGATGAATACTGTAAATACATGTTACCGATACTAGTAAAAACAATACTGTTACTTATAAAAATGTTACTGATAATAGTAAAAACGATACTTCTACTTATAAAAATGTTACCGGTACTAGTAAAAACAATACTGTTACTTATAAAAATGTTACTCATACTAGTAAAAACGATACTGCTACTTATAAAAATGTTACTCATACTAGTAAAAACGATACTTCTACTTATAAAAATATTACCATTACTAGTAAAAACGATACTGCTACTTATAAAAAAGTTACCGATACTAATAAAAACGATACTGCTAGTTATAAAAATGTTACCAATACTAGTAAAAACGATACTGCTACTAATAAAAATGTTACCGATACTAGTAAAAACGATACTTCTACTTCTAAAAATTTTACCGATATTAGTAAAAACGATACTGCTACTTAAAAAAATGTTACCGATACTAGTAAAAACGATACTTCCACCTATAAAAGTGTTACCGATACTAGTAAAAACGATACTTCTACTTATAAAAATGTTACCGATACTAATAAAAACGATACAGCTACTTATAAAAATGTTGCCGATACTAGTAAAAATGATACTGCTACTAATAAAAATGGTACTAATACTAGTAAAAACGATACTGCTACGTAAAAAACGGTTAACAATACTAGTAAAAACGATACTGCTACTTGTGCAAAGAAGCTGGTACTGGTGGCCAAGGGGCATCTTCATCTCGAAGACGGGTTCCAAATCCGTTGACACAGTCGTCCCCATCGATCCCCATGGGGACACTTGAGGCAAGGAGGGGTCAGGGAGAGGAGGAGGAGAGGGGGAGGAGGAGGAAAGGAGGAGCAGGAGGAAGGGGAGAGGAGGAAGAGGATTAAGATAGGAAGGGGAAAGAGGCAAAGTTAAAGGGGTGAGTTTGTATTTTTTTCACTCTCTCTTTCGTTCCCGTTCTATTCCTACCAAACAATTTATGTAAATACAACTACTACTACTACTACTACTATTACTACTACTACTACTACTAATACTAATACTGTACTACTCTATTATCACTATCACTATAAACGCAATTATTCCAATGGGGGAAACCTAAAAGAAAAATAAGTTGTTCCCATATGCATTTTACTCCTAAAATGCTACCGATTTCTAATAACATCTTTCTTTAGGGAGGCAAAGAAAATAACAAATTCAGATATTTTAAACTAAATGTTCAAAGAATGACCATCATATAAAACACCACGATATATATATATATATATATATATATATATATATATATATATATATATATATATATATTTATAAATATGTCACTAACACACGTGACTTGAATAAAAATAAATATCAACCACAAATGTCATTTACAATGGAATTCAACCTCGGGAATATGCACCCGCTAGAAATTCTTTTATGCTGGGCAAGGACTCAAACCTTAATGCCTCTGAATCAAAACAATGCCAGCAAAAGACTCTACCAAACGAGCCATCTCGTTAGATAGATTCTACCGCTGAATGTTTGAGGCCTTGCCCAGCCAGATGCATCTATAACGAAAGAATTTCTAGTGGATGTATTTCCACTGTTGAATTCGTTATTAAATGATATTTGTGGCAAAAATTTAAATAACCATTATTATTTATACAAATATAAACACATATATATATATTATATATATATATATATATATATATATATATATATATATATATATATATATATATATATATATATATATAATATATAGAAAGAGAGAGAGATAGAGTATATATATATATATATATATATATATATATATATATATATATATATATATATATATATATATATATATATATATATATATATAATATATAGAAAGAGAGAGAGATAGAGTATATATATATATATATATATATATATATATATATATATATATATATATATATATGATAAATT
>NC_090739.1:138054151-138064151 GCF_036898095.1 Palaemon carinicauda
ATAATAATAATAATAATAATAATTATGAGCAGCAGTTGTATTAGTACTACACAAGAAGAATATCACTATCATATACGTATATACATACACACACATAGACAGTATATCTATCTACCTCTCTATCTATCTATCCATATATATATATATATATATATATATATATATATATATATATATATATATATATATATATATATATATGCATAGGCTATATGTACATGCTATATATACGTGTGTGTGTACTTATGTATATACTATACATAGTTTCAATGAATATACTCCATTACCTAAAATGTTTTATATTTGAGGAAAATTTGCTCGACTTGCAATTTTTGTTAGACCTTCCATTTCAATTCGCTTTATTTCACATATCCAAATTGCAGTTCCTAAAAGCGAGATCTATTTCCAAATTTGTCTTCTTTGAAACTGACGTCTAGTCGACTTTCCTAAAGCCCCCAATCACGCAGTTTCAACTTACAGGCCGCCTGAGGAAACCAGATTCAACCGGTTTGTTTAGGCCAGATTGAGCATGTATGGGGGTATTTTGAACTGAAGGGCAGGCCGGAAAGGCGATCGTATGAACTGAAGCTGAAGTCGAAAATCTAGCCGTCGGCTCTCTTGAACAGACGGCCAGTTTGCCCGTGTATGGGGGTACTAAGACATTAATCGTTGGTTTACAAAGCGAAATTTCTACTTATCGTTAACTTCTTTCCATAAAGTTTTGTTCTGATTCCATTATTATTGTTGTTATGAATGTGGACCATGTGGAATAAAAGTACTGCTCTGGTCAGTTATTTCCTTCATTCCAAATACATCACTGGATCTCTATGCTCATATCATCTTTCATATAATACTCCTTTTCTTAAGAGGCGATACTATCACTTAATTCGAAGAACCCACACACACACACACCCTTTACCTTCTTCCCCTCCATCTCCCTTTTTAAGGCATGAGGAACAGAAGGGTACACAGCTGCTCCCTAGTCAGGCTTACATACATTGGTAAAAAACCTAATTTCAATCGAAAATTCTCCGTAAAAATATAGTTCTCAGCCGTATTTCAGTAAAATACAAGCGACCGTAATTTTACTATACTTTGTTATCATCTTTTACGGGTTGGTGACTGTTATATCACTCCTTTCATTATCATCATCTCCATCATCTCTCCTACGCCTATTGACGCAAAGGGCATCGGTTAGATTTTGCCAGTCGTCTGTATCTATTCATTTATTGACGTCAATATATCCGTTTTTAAAACGGTAATTGTTTGGTAACATTTCTGCCAGGATTTTAATCGTTTTTACAGCTAATTTTCAACAGTATACAATAGGAATTTCTAGGGGTCAAAGGACGCCCAGACTAAGCAAACACCATAAATAAGAAATATACGGCAAGAAATTGAAAACACAAAGGGAGATGCCCTCCCTAAATATACTCTTCATTCCTCTGGGTCAAAGACGAAAGGACTGAAATAAAATACATTCCAGGCCATCCCCACTCCTCGAAGTTTGCGTAGAGGCTGGCAATATCCTCCTGGCTGACGATCTATCTCCCTTTGCTGAATGGCATACAAAACAGTTTTGCTCCTATTCAGTAAGCTGATGGTAGAGCAAATTCAAACATGTAGCAAATGCTTTTATGTTTACCAGGCTAACATAAGTCTCTTGATAGTTTATATATGAAAGATCGGTTTTAATGTTGATACTGTTCATATAATTTTATTTTAATTATTCAATACTTCTCTTTTAGTTTATTTATTTCCTTAGTTCCTTTCTCACAAGGGTATTTTTCCCTGTTGGAGCCCTAGGGCTTATAGCATCCTGCTTTTCAGCTAGGGTTGTAGCTCAGCTAATAATAATAATAATAATAATAATAATAATAATAATAATAATAATCAGTACGACCAATAGTTATCAAAACAAAAACGATCAGGAAAAAATAGCTAAAATGATGAAACAGAAGGAAAAGGGGAGAGAGGAGAGAGAGAGAGAGAGAGAGAGAGAGAGAGAGAGAGAGAGAGGAGAGAGGAGAGAGAGAGAGAGAGAGAGAGAATGCAAAGGACCCTTTTTTAATTCAGTTTTTGAGAAAACGACTAAACAATATTGGGTGAAGCAGAATGAAGATTAGGGAAGCGACATTGGATGACGAATTTCAAACTATTTCTCCTTTTAATTGATGAAACAGAAGGAAAGATTTCACAGGGTTGAAAGGATTTATATAAGTGATAGGATATACCAAGACACGGAGATTTATCTGATGTATCATAATCTAATATTGCATTCCAAAAATGCCATTTTTTCAAACTTCAAAAGGAAAACAAGAGAGTTTTTTAAAATAACTTGGTAGAACTGCAATGACCAAAAAATCCATAACCTCATCAGCATCTCCTATGCCAATTGACGCGAAGGGCCTCAGTAAGATTCCGCCAGTCATCTCTATCTTGAGATTTTAATTCAATACCTCTCCATTCATCATCATCTAAATCACGCTTCATAGTCCTCAACCCTATAGGCCTGGGTCTTCCAACTTTCTTGTGGAGCCCAGCTAAACGTTTGGTGAACTAATCTCTCTTGGGGAGTCACTCTTGATCTAAGCAATGATTTAGATATTTTAGTAGTTGATAAATTTCAGGGAATCACACCCCTGCAACAGAAAAAAGTATATGGTGTTACCACCCGGATTCCTAAATACTAGGGGTAAAAAACTTATCACTTTCCGGAGCTATCATTTTTGCGAAAAAATGGAGCAAAACGCATGAAATTAAATCTAAATATTTATATACACATATACTGTCTTCTTCTTCCTCTTCTTCTTCTTCTTCTTCTTCTTCTTTATATGGGGTGGCTGTTTCTAGTCAGCCTTCTCCATCTTTCCCCTGTCTTGTACATCTTTTCTTAGATCCTTTTCCTTTATGTTATTCAATGATTCATCTTTCAACCTGAACTTTGGCATAAATATACTGTAAACTGTACATATCTCAAAAGGATTTTGGAAAATACCACATTAAAATATAGAAATACGGCAAAACTATTCAACGTAGGAAGTTATATATACATACATACATACATATATATATATATATATCTATATATATATATATATATATATATATATATATATATATATATATATATATACACACATATATATATATATATATGCATACACGCACACACACACACACACATATATATATATATATTTATATATATATATATATATATATATATATATATATATATATATACACATATATATATGCATACACACACACACACACACATATATATATATATATATATTATATATATATATATATATATATATATATATATGTATGTATATATATATATATATATATATATATACAAACACATACACACCTGAAAGCCTGCAGATTTATTAATAACATTAACAATATCCATTGTGTATACGGCTACACCTTCACCAAATGGGGGGGGGGGGGGGGCCCGCAGAAGCGAAAACACACAGCAGGTGTTGTAAGAACCTCACCTTTATGGACATGCTCCTTAAAGGCGAAAGTGGGCATTGCACTCTGGCATTTACATCACGTGATTATGAGAAGGATCACTGAAACAACAGTGAGCTTTAGAAGGATTCTCAAATAAATGTGATCCGTTTTGGTATGCGTTCCAAGGATGAGATTAAATGGCATTAGGAAGTTGCACTTATTTTTTATCTGTTCTTCTCTTGTAGTTTATTTATTTACTTTCCTCAGTGGGCTATTTTTGCCTGTTGGAGCCCTTGGGCTTATAGCATCTTGCTTTTCCAACTAGGGTTATAGCTTAGCTAAAAAAAAATAATAATAATAATAATAATCATGGAGGTTTGTAACAAGACTAACTCCCTGAGGTTTGTACCAAGACTAACTCCCTGTTTTACATATCCGAAAATTTCACAAATTACGGTTACACAATTTTTGGAATAAATGACAACTAAAACAATTATCAAAATATCTGAAATACATCACTGATGTATTAACTAACAACATAATTCAGAGATATTAATCTACCGGAAAATCTATAGAATTCGGTTAAGATAAAGATAAAATTTCCCCAAATGTTATACTTGTATTTCATCCAAAATTTGATTTTCGGTCCGGTGAAAAAAACGCAAATATATATAAAGTATCATATCAGAGTTACAGGGCAACATAAAAAAGCAGCCTTTCTATAATATAAATCAACAAATTGTGTACCATTTAAATGTTTAAAAGTTTAAGGCCGCTCATGAATAGCAGAGGAAAGGCACAGTGACATTTCCCTAGCAAGCAGGACAATACCCTAGAGACTGACCATATATTATATGATCAGCGACTAAGCCCCCTCTCCACCCAAGCTAGGACCAGGGAGGACCAGGCAATGGCTGCTGATCAGCAAATAGACCTATAGGCTCCCCCGAATCCCCAACCCTTAGCTCACAAGGATGGTAAGGTTGCAGACATTAAAGGCACTAACGAGTCTGAGCGGGACTCGAACCTCAGACTAGCAAACACCAGGCAGAGACGTTACCGATCAAACCACAACAAAGATTAGCTAAAGAAGCCCTTCAAAGGCCGCTTATTTCCTAGTGAGAAACAGAGGCCTTATGTATTGGAGTCTTTAGGCGTCTTCCCTTACGCCGGGGCTCTTGGAAGTTCCTAATTACATCCAACCACTCCTTAATTGCCTGGGCAAACAAGCCCCGCGCTCATTGCTATGTTTGCCCTGTTTGGGCTATCGATCTCCTACTTAGAGGAGCAGTATATAAATGTTTACTCTCTCTCTCTCTCTCTCTCTCTCTCTCTCTCTCTCTCTCTCTCTCTCTCTCTCTCTCTCTCTCCTCC
This sequence comes from Palaemon carinicauda, assembly GCF_036898095.1. NCBI lineage: Eukaryota > Metazoa > Arthropoda > Malacostraca > Decapoda > Palaemonidae > Palaemon > Palaemon carinicauda. The sequence goes on from NC_090739.1 coordinate 138,058,997, forward strand.
AAGTCGACTAACATCACCCATAGCTGTCGATTTGCAAATACCAATTGATATACATATAGCAATGTACCTTTACAATTTCTAAACAAAATCTTGAAGGAAAAAATTAAATGCCAACAAATAATGAATCATGAATTCTGAATTCTCTTCTGGTCCAGTATATCTTTATATATTTACCTAAGGGAATATAAACAGTTTAAATGGTTTAAAGGTCACTCATGAATGGTGGAGGCAAGGGACAGTAACTATACCCTAGAGACTGACCATATTTACATATGATCAGCTCCCAAGATCCCTCTCCACCCAATTTAGAACCACGGAGAGCCAGGCAATGGCTGCTGATGACTCCCACAAAACCCCCATCCTTGCCTCACAAGGATGGTGAAGTTGCAGACAGTACAAAAAACACTATCGAGCGTGAGCCTGACTCGAACTCCAGTCCACCAGATCGCCAAGCAATAATAATGAAAATAATAACAACAATAGTAATAATAATAATAATAATAATAATAATATTAATAACAATAATAATTTTCACATTAATAATAATAATAATAAAAATAATAATAAAAATAATAAAAATAATAATAATAATAATGATAATAATAATAATAGTAATAGAAAAAATATTAAAAATAATAATAATAATGATAATAATAATAGTAAAAATAATAATTATAATAATAATGAATTTGAAATTAATAATAATAATAATAATAATAATAATAATAATAATAATAATAATAATAATATCTTTTTTTGGCAAGATCAGAAGGGGGCTGATTGGTAACGTCTCTGCATGGTGTTTGCCAATCGGTGGTTCGAAACCCGTTCAGTCTCGTTAGTGCCATTAGTATCTGCAACCTTACCAATCTTGTGAACTAAAGTTAGGGGGTTTCGGGGAGCCTAAATGTCTATCTGCTGAGTCATTAGCAGCCAGCCATTGCCTGCCCCTCCCTGGTCCTACCTTGGGTGGAGAAGGGGCTTTGATGCTTATCATATGGTGTATGGTCAGTCTCTAGTCTAGGACATTGTCCGACTCGATAGGGCAATGTCACTGTCCCTTGCCCCTGCCATTCATGAGCGGCCTTTCAACCTTTAAATCCTTAGTTCATGTTAGGCTACTAAGGGCAAGTAAATGATCTGACAGCACTCGTATTCCTAGAATAAAGAATATATATATATATGCTCTTAGAGGAATAGTAATAAATGTGATGGGTCAGTAAATAACAGTTAGGCGTCCATACCAATACTAGTAAGATACGGTAGCCCTAAACGATCTAGCCCGTATTTTTTTCATGCACACAATTCCCAAATTTCATTATTGTTATTTGCAGAGCTGTATGAAATAACAACAAATTGCTAGGCTGGAATTATTTGGTAAATGTGAATTAGCCAGTTCATTGGTTTAAAAAAAAAAAAATTATGACACAATGTTGAACGTAAGCACACGTAGGCTACCCCCATCATATACAAATTATGTCTTTTAAGAAATATCATATATACCGTACTGTGTATGTACGAATGTTATCGAGTGGTATAGCACATACCTCCTGTTTGGAAGGTCGATGATCGTTCCAGGCCTACCGCCCGTCAATCAACTATAAATGGGTACCAGAATCTGTTGGATTCTAGAAATGAAAGGGTGAGGCTAGCGAACATCACCGCTGGACAATTCTATCCTGTTCGTAATACCAGGCAGGCAGTTAATTCTAATAGCCAGGCCTTCTCCATCATGAGGCTCAATACTACACAGTATTCTAGAAGGTTTATTCCAGCTGTTGCCAAGTTGTGGAATGATCTTCCTAATCGGGTAGTTGAATCAGTAGAACTTCAAAAGTTCTAAGTTGGAGCAAATGATTTTATGTTGACCAGGGTGACATGAGTCTTTTTATTGTTTATATATGACATATCTGTTATTGATGTTGTTAATAGTTTATATAGGACATATCTGTTTTGACGCTGTTACTCTTTTTAAAATGATATATTGTTAATTTATTCTCATCATTTATTTATTTCCTTATTTCCTTTCCTCACTGGGATATTTTACCCTATTGGAGCCCTTGAGCTTATAGCATCTTTCTTTTCCAACTAGAGCTGGTAATAACAATAATAATAATAATAAAGACTTACTGAGAAAACAGAAGGGTGTACCACTAATCTTCCCGGATATACTGTATGGTAAAGAGAAGAAGCACTATATAGTAAAGAGAGAGATCCCTAAGATCCATTGGATGGAGCCTTTAGTGTATTCTGGATGGTCATTTCCCAGAGAGCCGTGTATAAAGATGCAAAGAAAATGCTTCGCTTGCCAAATCCCCATTCCCCAAAAAATTAAATTGAAATTTACGTTACTAAAGTGAATTGTACAGGAAAAAACAATATTATTAGTATCTATAGCATGATCCAATCCAAATCTAACAAAAATACTAAGATAGTAATAATAATAATAATAATAATAATAATAATAATAATAATAATAATAATAATAATAATACCTAATTCCATGTAATGAAGACAAATAACTATTATTATTATTATTCTATTAAAATTATTATTGATATTATTATTATTATTATTATTATTATTATTATTATTATTATTATTTTCAGTCTTATTTATATTAATGTCATTTGACTAGACTCTGAAGGAGGGCATCAAATGAAGCATATGAACCCTTTAAACTTTCCAACAAAACACAAAAGCTGGTTTTCATGATTCCAGCTACCTTTACACATTTTCACGTCTAGCGCAAAATCACACCTCCCCCACCCCCACCCCCGCCTCCCCTCAAATGGTTCAGATGAATGATTGACATATGGCCGAATTCATTTCCTTCAGTGTTTTATATATATATATATATATATATATATATATATATATATATATATATAATATATATATATATATATATAAATATATAATATATATATATATATATATATATATATATATATATATATATATATATATATATATATATAAATTTTCGAAAAGCCAGAGAAGCAAGACAAAGGAGGTATGGGGTGGGATAAAGGGAGCTAAAATCAAATGAATAGCAAATCTAACAGACCATATGGATAAAGAATAGAGAACAAGTATATATATTATAACTTTCCTAAATATATTTTGATAAAAATATTTAGGAAAATGTGAGGGACGTTAAAAACATATCCACCAGATGGAAATGGTAAATCTTAAACTACATTGTTAAAAATTTACCGTAAAACGGTTAAACTGGAATAAATGTTGCCAGTCATTTACCGTTTTAAAAACGGATAGATTGACTTTAAAGAGTGATATTAAGGCTACCAAACCGTAAAATTTAATAACGGGTACAAATTACGGTCGCCGGTATTTTACTGAAATGCGGCTGAGAAGTGTATATTTTTACGGAAAATTTCCTATTAAAGTGACGTCTTTTTTTGAGTGTAGACACATACTGTACATGGAGAGAGAGAGAGAGAGAGAGAGCGAGAGAGAGAGAGAGAGAGAGAGAGAGAGAGAGAGAGAGAGAGAGAGAGAGAGAGAGAAATTCATAGGTTTTGAACTCGAACATTGATTACAAACGATTTCCTGAAATCTATGACATTTAGATTCATTTACCATTTTAAAGGATCTAATGTTTAAAGTAAAATCAAGGGAAAAGGGGGTTCTCAAACCTATGATGCACTAATAGCTATTTGGAGGTTAGGAAATTGGAAATTTCATTGTTGTGATGATAAAACTACAGAATGGCCCATTGAAAAAAAAAAATACTTGAACACAGCTCAAACTTGCAGCAAATGTTTTTATGTTGAACAGGCTGACATAAGTCCTTTTATAGTTTATAAATGAAATATCTGTTTTAATGTTATTGTTTTTAAAATATTTTATTAATTGTTAATTATTTCTCATATCGTTTATTCATTTCCTTATTTCCTTTCCTCACTGGGCTATTTTTCCTAACTAGGGTTGTGCTTAGCTAATAATAATAATAATAATAATAATAATAATAATAATGTGTTTTCATTTGTAAAGAATAGTTGTAACCATATTTTGGGGGGTTCGATAAATTATTACTTGGATTTTACCTTTGTACTTAGTTTTTGTTCTTTTATGCAAATTAAAGATAGAGTGACTAAAAGCTCCCTTGGACGCCTTTTCATGTCGATAAATTATTTGAATTTGAGCACACAAGAAAAAATGAAAATAGGACATACTGAGTGCCATTTCCTTCTTCTATTAGTGTTCCGGGAAGATTACCTACAAAATGTTTTAAAGCTTAGCAAGTAATAACAATAATAATAATAATAATAATAATAATAATAATAATAATAATATCAAATCAAAAGGTTACGGTAAATTATTTTCAGGAACCGTAGTAAGGTATTTAACGGTGCAAAATTCATACAATAATTCTGCAGGTTGAAGGTAAAAGCCAACAGGTGACTATCATTGAAGGTTTAAAAGCTTAAAGGCCACTCATGAATGGCAGGACAATGCCCTAGAGACTGACCATATCACATATGATCAGCGTCCAAGCCCCTATCCACCAGGGAGGGCCAGGCAATGGCTGCTGATGACTCAGCAAATAGACATATAGGCTACCCCAAACACCCTATCCTTAGCTCTCAAGGATAGTGAGGTTGCAGCGACCAAAGAAACTATCGAATAACATCAACACCGTGGTTCGTCGATTCTCCACGACTGCTTAACACTAGCACAAAGGAATGCAATGAACACATGAATTGAAATTTGTAAGGATTAGATTTCTTGGGGGATAGTAATTAATTCATATTCTTCTAGGAGAAGGACACTCCAAATTCAAACCATTATTCTCTAGTCTTGGGTAGTGCAATAGCCTCTGTACATTGGTCTTCCACTGTCTTGGGTTAGAGTTCTCTTGCTCGAGGGTACTCTCTGGCACACTATTCTATCTTATTTCTCTTCTTCTTGTTTGTTAAAGTTTATATAATTTATATAGTAGATATTTATTTTAATGTTGTTACTCTTCTAAAAAAATTTATTTTTCCTTGTTTCCTTTCCTCGCTGGGCTATTTTCCCTGTTGGAGCCCCTGGGCTTATAGCATCCTGCTTTTCCAACTAGGGTTGTAGCTTGGCAAGTAATAATAATAATGATAATAATAATAATAATAATAATAATATCAAATGAATT